>NW_006282186.1:625437-641727 GCF_000327345.1 Myotis davidii
TATGTATTTTTAAAAATATATTTCTCTATTGATTTCAGAGTAAGGGAGAGGGAGAGATAGAAACATCAATGATGAGAGAGGATCATTGATTGGATCGCTCCTGCACTGGGGATCGAGCCCACAACCTGGGCATGTGCCCTTGGCTGGAATCGAACCCGGGACCCTTCAGTCCGCAGGCTGATGCTCTATCCACTGAGCCAAACCAGCTAGGGCTTATATGTATTTTTTAAAAGGTGTGTTGAACGGTTGCCTTACTTTTAGCAGATGACTTGGAGAATGTATATACAAGCCAAGTATGGTCAAGTATTTGTCACAAATATACTTCAGTCTCAGATTTTGTCTGTTATCTGAGTCTTCCATTGTACTTTGAAAGAATCCTGTAGTATTCTAATAATTTAATCTTCCAAAACAAAATGTACAATTCATCATTATACATTAATTTTTTAACATTAGAAAGATAGTATGTTTGTTGGGCCACAAGGTGATTTCATGCGAAAAGTTTCAAATTATGTGGCCCACTTGTGGTGGTCAGATGAAGACATAAAATACTATCTCCCTTTTATTTTGGGATTCATTTGCACTGGTCGTTTTAATTCAGATCATAGATGTAAGAAGGGGAATAGCATGCCCTTCTCACTTCAATATGTAGGAGCACACCGTGTCGACTCAGTGTTTAAATAGCTAGGTTCTCACTCACGGGCCTGGGAGCTGGGAAAGGTGACCATGCTACCAACAATAATGTTATTTTTATTTGAATAAGCCCTGTCTGGGGGACTTACTATAGAACCTGAGGACAAGGGTGAGCAGATTATCTCTGGCATATAAATCGTTCAGGTTTTTCTAAAACGTGACAGGACACTTGTCGCAGTGTATATTGACCTGTGATTTCGTTGGATCCTGTTTGTAACCAGTGAGGAGAGTCACACAAGTGGGTGCAAAGAAAGAGGTCCTCCTACAAGCGCTGTGACACCCAGGCTGGCAGGAGTCACTGTGGCTGCCGGAGTCACTGGTTTGTGGAGATAAGACATGGGAGATGTGTCCGACGTGATTGGCTCATGGGAAAGTTGAAGTACTAGCACCTGAGAATGAATTATTTTAACGTTCGTTTGTTTGCTTGCTTATTTTTAAATTTCACCCATCGACCTCCCCTTTGGCAACCATCAGCTCATTCTCCATATTTATGGGTCGGTTTCTATATTTTATTTCACATATAAGTGAAATCATTCAGTATTTGTCTTGGACCTATTTCACTTAGCATATACTCTCCAGGTCCATCAAAGTTGTCACAGAGGACAGAATTTCTCTCTTTTTTATTGCTGAGTAATATTCCATTGTGTTTATATTGCCACATCTTCTTTATCCATTCATCTATCGATGGACAGAATAAGTAAATAATAAATGATATAATAAATAAATAGGAGTTATATTCATTACAGAAAATTAGGGGCCCACTCAACCACATTCTTACATGTTTTCTAGGGAGAGAAGAAAGAGATGGCATTTGAGCTAATTTGCTGGGAAGCTTGTTCAGAATGCATCCAGGGTATCGAAGTGTCACAGGAGCTAGCTGTCTCTGGGCAGACTGCACTTTGCCCCCAGGAACAATTAGGGGAGACCACAAGCCTGGTGGTGTTAATAGCATCAGTTTGCCTTTGGGGTTCCAGTCTCCCTTATGTGTCTGTTCCCCCCTTTCTCCTTCCCAGTGTCATGTCTGACTCTCAGTGATGAGTGATTGTGGATTAACTGATACATTAGGAGTGAAGGCTCTGGGTTCAGACTTAATGCATCAGATACTGTCTCTGCCTCTTAGGCAACTGACTTAATTTCTTAGATGCTTCATCTGTAAAACAGGGATAATATTAGTATTTACCTTTATGGGGTTATTGAGAGGATCAGATGACTTATTGACCCATATAAAGGGCTTGGAATTCCATCAGACACACTCAGTATGTGTTAGCTATTATTATACTATCTGACCCTATTTGATTAAAAAATTTTAATCTCTCCGTAACTTATATGTAGAGGGAATAGACACTGCACTGGTTGAATGAGTGAATAATGATGTGCATGTTATCTTTAGAATTGTTGATTAGTAATGTTAAATGGATCTTTGTGATTCGTTTCCAAGATAAGGCCAATGAAATTAAATCCACACAAGATCCTCCCACCTCATTTCAAACATGCTCTTTAATCTTCTTTCCTAATAAGCCATTTTCTTTCCTGGGATTCAAGGAAAAGACTATGCTCTACACCATGAGAAACGACATGCAACACACACACTTAAATGAAACAAGCATTTTATGAAACAATAGTTACACTAAGGGTGATGAACTCTTGCTTTCTATCTAGTCTATTCTGCTTCATTTTTGTAAAAATGCTGCTTGCAATGCATGGAATTCATTTTACAGCTCGTTAATGGCTCATCCTGAGGTTTGAAAAACACTGCATTAGGTCACTTAGACTTGTCCACAAGCAAAGGGTGGATGGGGGGATACCTTTGATTATAACCAATATTCCTCCCCTTTCTTTTCAGTCTCTTTCTTAACTGATAGTAGGGCTGGAATTCACTAGCTTTACACACACACACACACACACACACATTTTATTGCCACCGATCTGTTCAGTGAAGCCAGAGTTTGTGTTTTCATTTTAAAGGCCTTTCCATGTCACTGTAACTTGAGGTTCACTTTCAGCACAATTGGGGACATTAAAAATGCAAAAAAGACCTATCACTGTAAGATTGGGTCCAGTAATCATTTCCAGATGAGGTATGGTAATAGTAACAGGTTTTTTAGACTGTGATACCTAATTCCTACTGTCCCCGCCCCTCCCCAGTTACATAAGGAACTGAGTGCCATGCAGAAAAATGATGTATTGTTAGGACGGGGCTCTGGAGAACCCGGGCTTTGGCCTGAGCCGTCAGTGGGCTGTGGTCCGCCCCTCCTTTGGCCGCACCCTGTGTTTGGGAGCTGACTGCTCAGAGCTGTTCGTGCTCTGTGACTGTGATGCTCATTGAACACACACCACTGTCCCGTGCTGACTCCTGACTGTTCTCACTGAGTCACCAGCCAGACGGATAACAGCTCCTTAGAAAGATCACCAGCCAGATTCTTACCAAGTTCACCACACAAGGCCTTCCCGGGTTATAAACCCCTGCTTTGCACTCATTCGTCACACAGGTGACTAGCCACACATTGCCTGGGCCAGCCGCCCATCCCCAGCTCCACACAGCGTGCAGCCTGCCCTGGCTCAGTGGATGTCTAATGCAACACCTTTTCCCTCTCACGTGGAATGCTGAATATTGCATTCTCTTCGTTTCCTCTTTACTTTCCAGGTCATAGTCTGTCAATTGCATACATATGTTTATGTCGTATTTCTTCTATATTTCATGTAAATCTCTTTCTTAGCTTTTTTCTCTCTTCTCTCTGTTTAATTTTGGAGAGCCCCCAATGATATTACTCAGAGCTCATAAACTCATTATCAGGAGAAAAGAACACTATATGGGGAGGTAAAATAAAGATTATAATTAGTGTCGTCAGCTTTCAAATTTCTCAATTGTCCTAGTCTGGTTCGTGCTCTTCTGTTTAAGCCTTCTTACACATTGCATGCAGAAAAATAAAAATTATTCTTAGTCTATTTTCTTCCTGATGTAATTACTAGTGCAACACAGTGATAATAGACATTTGGTTTCAGATATAGAATTACAGACGTACTGTGAGTGAAATACGTTTTTGAGGAATGACCAGGCTTCTTGCTGTCATAACAGCACCATTTTTGAGCAGAAGTAGTTCCAATCCTCAATCGGCAACAGACACACATTTGAGGAACGTACCAGTTACTGGAGGACTACTTAACGTCATCATTTCTCTTTACCATGCTTTGTGCCTGGAGAGAAGATGACTGTTTAAAATCATCTAAGTGCCACTCGTGCACTTCCATGGTTATATTCACTAATAAATTAAAATGGAAATTCGGGGAATTCTGAGAATAAGAATATGGTTAAGCATAGCTTTTGAAATGACAGCTCACTGTTTTCCTTCTGTGTGTGAGGGTGTTTATGACACTCACTTGGACATAAAGTTTGCTACTTTGGAGCACGTTGTTTATTCTGAGGGACAGTTGACTAGAGAACATTGGAGCCTTTCCCTGACCCACGTGGTGCTTCTGGGTGACCCAGGACAGGCTGTCCTCGGCCACTTTCTCACATGTGCACTTGAAATGCCATGCCTCTGCCTGATGAGACATTCCCTTTTTTAAAACTGGGGTGGGAGGGAGTCATACAACGGTTTTACTAGTAAAAGAAAGGCTATTACATTTTCTGTTAACAGAATTTAAGTGTTTACTCTTCAGGAGGGAATTTCAGTTTTTGTTCTCTGTGCTGACCTGGTATTAACCTGGTTTTGATAATGATTAATTAGTAACACTTTAAATTTGTTTAGCATTTTAAATCTCAGGGCATATCTCTTTTTTTTGGCTTGAGTTTAGTATATAATCTGAAACGTATTGTACCATAAGTGGCAAGCTAATGGCCATGGATGAAAGTGAAATCATGGCAAGAATTCTTATGTATTGAGATGATTATAAATGCAGTCATTTATAATGTACTGGAGGCCCAATGCATGAAATTCGTGCAAGTGGCTCAGCCCTCGCAGCCCCAGCCACTGGTCGTTCCAGAAGGTTGTTCCAGGAGGTCGTTTTGCCATCCAGTCTAATTAGCATATTAGCTCTTTATTATATAGGATTATTTTGACAAAATTTTGTTTTTATAAAGTGAGCTTGACTTGCAAATATGCTAAGGGTTTTGTTGCCAAAGGATCCAAATAGAGTTTATAATTTTTATGTTAGGGTCCATACAAGCCAAATTTGTAACAGAACTCCTAAGCTTAATGTAGTAGGCAGCATTTGAAATCCGACTTGACACGACTTAAAACAAATTTAATGTCTAATTTTAGACACAAAGACATACATTTAATAAAATGAAAAAGTATGAATTTTTAAGAATCAGCGAGGTGTGTGACAAGGTCAAACAGAGCCTTTGGGTTTCGGCAGTGTTGCCTCAGTACCCGCCCTGGGGATGAGGTGGGTAAGCCGCCCAGTGCATCACTACAGGTGCCCTGCCTTCATCTGGGCGTTGTGTTGGGCTCTCACCTGAGATTTCATTTAGGGAATAAAGCGTTTGAGAACTATTGCCCTGGCAGATGCAAGTTTTATCTGTTAGGCCAGATGCCTGGAACACCACATGCACTAGGTCGACTCACAGTGAAAGGTGGAAGGCACACGTCAGCTTCCTCACAGTCCCGCCTGCGTTCGGATGTCTCAGAGTGTCATCCTCCTGCTACACACGGAGCAGTTGCAAGAGCTTGTTTTCTCAGTTTCCTTAGAAACTTTATGCACATCGGAGAAAAAAATAAATTCCTTTCTATTAAAGTAAAACATACATTACATACTTGGTGATATTCAAATAACTTCCTATTTGTAATATAATGGGGTCACTCCACCCCCAGCACTTGGGACTGAAGTAAATTGACTGGTTAAAAAGAAGAAAGAGTCGGAATTTTCTGCAAGTTCACACCATCTCAGGTTGGAAAAAGAGTGAGAACTATGGAAAGATGGTATTGCACATCCATTTCTGACGGTGTTTCTCCATTCCTTTTCCTTCATCTGGGTGTTTTAGGAGAGTGGGTGGGAGGTGGGCACAGAGTCAGGAAGTAGGGCAGGCACTGCTGGCGGCCCCTGCTATTAGGTGTAGACTCCCGAGTTTGCGTGGTCATAGGCTCTTGAAGAAGCAGTTTCTTGGTGAGACTTTTTCTGGCAAAGAAAAGTGTCTCAAGTCCTTGCCGTGGCGCCTGGAGCGTGGTGAGCAGTCAGCGAACAGCAGTGCCCTCCCGCCCGCACGTCCTCCTCTTGCCGTTTAGCAGCGTGGTTTGGGTTTTCCAGGGGTAGCATCTTTCAATGTAATGTTCACACTCAACCTCACGCATTGCACTTTGCAGGTTTTGAAGCCTGAGCTTTTCTCTGTCAGAGGAGCGATAGAGGTGGGGGAGGGAGGTCAGGCAGACCCAGCCTGGCTCTTTTCCTGGAGGGGAAGCCGCTCCTGGCCCCGAGGAGGTGGCAGCTGCTTACTGCTCCTGACCTGAGCAGGAACCAGGGACAAGCGGACAATAAAGGAAGGTGGCAGTAGCCGTCAGCTGTTACGTTCCATTGACAGAAAGAGTGGCCCTCACACTTTCTAAAGAGGCCGGAATAACCCGGGGCATGCCAGTCAGCACGCCCATGCCGGGGTTCCACCCCAGGGATTCCAAGTCCAGTCTCAGGCCGCCCTGATGCAGCTGGTCCAAGGACTGCATGTTGAAAGCCGCTAATTCTAGGAAGGTCAGTCACACCCTTGCACCAGTGTTCTTGCTTTTAATTTCTTGGTTGGTCCTCACAACCAAGCAACAAAGATTAAATTTAAGAACTTTTACTGCTTGGTAATTCTGAGCCCCCAAACCATGGCTCATACTCCTTGGCTGAAAACTATGCGTACCGTGCCTATGCCAGGGTGTAACGTTTAGGCGGTCATAACACACAAGAACTTGGGCAGTGGTGTGAGAGTCATTTGTGAATTTCCAGTGGCGACCTCATCATTCTTTTTGCATTGACTGCCTGGTGAAGGAGTCAGATCTCACTGTGGTTTGCTCTCGTGGTTTCCGTCGCGTTGGGGAGAATGCTACAGAAACACTAATCCTGTTTGTAGTTTTGAGTCACTCGGGAGCGGGGCTCCGTTGGTCTCTCGGAGATGGGATATAAGAGGCCTGCCCTGAAGGTGGCAAATCACACTTCCACACGCTTCGCCTTCACGTAGCCAATGGCTGGCTCAGGACGTGCATGTCAGGATGTGCGGTTTCATTCACCAGGGACTTCAGCCTCCACAGCAGAGAGCTTTGGGCTTTGGGCCGGCCCCTCCGTGGACACGGGAGGTGCACTGGCCTTGAGAAGGACCAAGGGTCACCGGGTAAGGACGTATTGAAGAAATCACTCCTTTTCCCTTTGGGGTGGTCTTGGGATTTTAGGAAAACTAGCCCTCTCTTTGAGAGGGACTCAGAACTACATGTCTTCGGTTTTTCCCTCTGAATTGTTTTATGGGGTTACCCAGTACATCATCCTTTTGATGGGAAATCCACCCCCTTCAAAATGTCGTTTCATTTTCAAATATTAAAAAAAATACAGGAATCCATTTTTCTTTCTGTGCAGGAAAATTTTAACATGCAATATCTGTAGTTGCTAAGATACTAATTATGCGTAAGTTCCTGGTTTAGAACTGAAATCTTGTATTTTTAGGAAGTATGCTTTAAAAGTTGGGCAGAGGTGAAATGGATGTTTGAGCTTGGTTTGTGAAATGATGTTACGTATATGCCAGACTTTTCTCTGTATTAAAGACCAGATTTTGAGAGGTGCTGCTTATTCATGGGCTCCCTCCTCCCTCCTCTCCCCCCCACCCCCCCCACCACTCCTCTCTCCATCTGTTCCCTCGTGGTGGGATCAGCTCCGCTTCTCCTCAGGCGTGTGGTCCAGTCTGTGTACATTCAGTGCAGTGGCATTTCTCTCGAAGAAGTGACTAAGGCTTCTTGGATGAATCCTCTCTTTGAAAGAGGAGGTAGAATTGCATCAGAAAGACATTGACAGTAAATGGCTCCCCCTCCTTCCTGTAATGACCACATGTGAAAGAATGCATTAATTCTTATTTTGAGGAAATGAGAGTTGTAGCGTTCTATAAAAAAATTCCCTTCTTATCATTAATTCACCAGACTTGAATGCCAACAATCAGAATCACTTTTTGCGATCTAGACAAGTGTTACAAAGACACAGCTTTTCACTCCATGTTCTATCTGGAATAACCAATTATCTTGAATTCAAAAAGAGGAAATAGTGCCGAATATGGCTACAGTTAATGGTGTTAGCCTAAACCAGTGATGGCGAACCTATGACACGCGTGTCAGAGGTGACAAGCGAACTCATTTTTTTGGTTGATCTTTCTTTGTTAAGTAGCATTTAAATATATAAAATAAATATCAAAAATATAAGTCTTTGTTTTACTATGGTTGCAGATATCAAAAAATTTCTATATGTGACACGGCACCAGAGTTAAGTGAGGGTTTTTCAAAATGCTGACACGCTGAGCTCAAAAGGTTCGCCATCACTGGCCTAAACTGATTGCTTCATAGTACTGTCCATATTAAATTAATATACTTCGTAGCTAGGCTGCTGATGAATCCTTCAGGGTGTGATTCTTAGTGGGACAGACTACGAAGGCTGGAAGGAAAATCTCAGGCCATCCAGCCAGGGTTCCCCTGGGAACAGTACCACAGTAGACATTTGGGAGGCTCTTTGTCTCGACAGTGAAGGGCATTTAATGTGCCAGCGTCAGAGAGTTTGGATGTCCCACAGTGGGAAGGACAGAAGGGGGACAGCCCTGTACCCCACATGACTTCCAGCTGCCCCTGTTGCCTATTCACACCGTGAAAAATGTATTTATAACTATCGGAGCCTGCATCTAATTCCATTCACATAAAAACCCACGGTCACTTTTGCATACTTTTAATATATACACATTATACTCCTCCTTATCCTGTTGTCCACCTATTCCTCCCCTCTCATTTCCTGTACTTTCAGTACGGAAGGCTTCTGATTTTACCTCTTATAGTCCAAACTTACTCTTTATCCGTAAGTTACAAGCATTTATTTTATTATATAGTTCACTGGACCTGAAACATTTTTGCTTACTGAAATATGTAGTTTTATTATACATTTCTTTTAGTTTCTCTTTAATATTACACTTAGGATATTGATATTTTAAAAATTATATGTATACTTAGTTAATACTCATCCATGAATTTTCTTTCAGAGTAGCAAAGGCAGCGTTAGGAATTTTGGGTTATAGAAAGGGCTTTGGGAGTAGTAAGGTTTTGAACCAATGATGCAGCCGCTCTCTCTACTGTCAGGAAGGACAGCAGGCCAGTCACCCAGGGGGAGGGATATTTATCTTCTCAGTGACCATTCTCAGGGATTTCACACGTACCTCGATAATAGGTTGTAATACCTTGAAGTCTACACATTCAGCTAGTTCTTCCCTATTAACCCTTTCCAGGAGTGTGTGTTACGTCACTGTAAAAACCGAGCTCTGGTTTCTCCCTGGCTGTCGGAAGGGCAGGCAGGTAGGAGAGCAGCTTACAGGCCACCCTGAAAGCTAGCGGAGCAGTTCAGACCAGACTCAGGCTTTGGTGAACAATGGTGCGTTGTGTCCTGGTCTCCATGCCGTGAATATGTTCTGCACGTGTCATTCAAAGCTTCTGACTGTGCTGTTAATAGAGCACGTTGTAGGTCAGGTACTGTCTGTGTCAGAGAATTAAGTCACTGGAGTCGCAGCTTCGAGGGGTGGGTGCCCAGGCAGACGTGCCTGGCACTCCAGGTGGATACCTGTGGTTTGCAGCTCACATTTTTACATTCATAAACCTTTTTCTCGGGTTGTTACTTCTCATGGGGGTTGTTTGCTATGTGGATGTAATGATTGCTTCTCATTCAGGTATTTGTAGGGACACTGTTAAAAGTTGTTGTTTGAGTTCTTTATAGAATATCTTCGCTCATTTCAATTTTCTGTTCCTTCTAGGATCTTTTGTTGTTTATCTTGGTTTTCCACTTTCATGTTGCAGGTTTCCTTTGCATGTATATTTCTGCTTGACCGGTCATTCCCATGAAGGTGAGGTGGCGTTAGGGTGACGGGCTCTGTGTGTGTGGGTGCGTCTGTCAGGTTCCGCTTGAAGCGCAGAGCCAGCACTCGTGTGGGGGAGCCACTAAGTGTGGGAGGCAGGAGGGCTTGGCTCTGGGGTGCTCAGAACCACACTAGCCATTTAGTCCTCCCCAGACATTTTGTTTAATTTCTTTAGAGAATCATCTTCCTTTTAATTATTTTTAGTTTTTGCCTGAGGGCCTAAAGCATTTGTTGCTTTTTATAAAGACAGGAATTAGGCCTGGAAGGGACCATTGTTGATACTTGGACTTTTCTATCGCTCTCCCCTTGGCCCTCCTACTCACTTCCGCCCCGTGGTGTACTTGGCGTTTTCCGAGTCTGGGGCCTCTGTGGGGTGTCCCTGAGTCAGTCGGTTGTCTCCTTCCTGAGCAGCAACCCTCTCAGAGAATCTCCTGGGCAGTGAGCGGCCCTGCTCAGCTTCGTCAGTCAGCACTTCATCATTTTCTGGCTTCCAGACCTTTGTTGAAATCTCTCAGGCCCTTGGTACTCTTTTTATTGTGGTGGGTGTACATACTTCTTTATAACTGTAATGGGATCTTGAGTGCTCTGACCACCATTTTGAAATCGTGTCTTAGTCACTTTAGGCCACATAACAAAGCGCTGTAGACCGGAGGCTTATGAACAACAGGAATTTATCCTCCCCGTTCTGGAACCTGGCTCCTAGACGGCCTTCTTCCTGCTGTGTCCTCACACGGCGGGAGGGACAAGGGGTCCTCTGGTGCCCCTTTTCTCAGGGCACTAATCTCACTCATGAGGGCCCTACCCTCATGACCTCACCACCCCAAAGGCCTCACCTCCTAAGACCATCACCTTGGGGGTCAGGATTTCAACATGCGCAACTGGGGAGGACACACACTTTCGGTCCAAGGCAAACAGAAGCCCTTCTGTTTCCTGATTTGTCGGAAGTGCACCAGGAGAAGTAAATCTGAAATGCCTTTAGCCAGGCATTTAGCAGGGTCAAGATTAGATGGGGTCACATTAACTGCAGTGGGTCATTGGGGTTTGGGAAAACGAACCCTCAGAATAATCTGACTGGGCTGAAGCAATGAGCTGACATAATTATACAAATGCACACTTTCCAGCTACGGAGGCTGCAGTCATCAATCTCAGAGCCCCACTAAGACGCGCTAGTTCTAGCTTTGTTGCTAGAAGAAAAGACGCTGCTTGTAAAACATCCAGCTTGGTCATTAAAAAAATCAGTGAAGCTGGTGGTAGTTGCTCCTGATTTTTAATACGAGTATAAATGTGGATGCACTTACTTTTTAATTTCTTCTCCGCCCTTGGGCGTAGGAGTCTGTGAAAGAACCACCTGTTCCTTCATTTAAATACCTTCGAGTCCTTAGGAAATAAAACCGCATATTTCTCCCCTTTCTTTTAAGAAGCATCTCATAGTCTCCCTTCCCATTTTGTTTAAAAAAAAAAAAAACCCTCACACAAAGCCCCAAATTCTTATTGATCATCCCTTTTCTCGTATTTGTTGTGTAGTTCCTGAAAATGTGTAGGAGACACTGTGAAGATGGGAAAAATTGGACCTTAACAAATTAGTCCTTTCACTTCCCCGACACAAGTGGCATCCATTTGTGTCTCAGAAGAAACTCTGAATTGATGTTTCCAATCTTGGTGTTGCCCATTATACTTAGAAAACATAGCTGTTTCCCTGAGGGAAAACCATCACTGGCGACCTTTCCCAGAGGTCAGCGCAGTTAAAGCCCGTTGCCCAGCGCGATCGAGCCCAGGCAGAACCTCCCTGGGCCCGTCCTGATCTCTAGGATAATGCTGGGAGCCCAGGTCTGTCTAGAATTTGCAGAGTCGTACTGTTGATAGGAATTCTCCTTCCTGTGACAGCTTAGAGGCAACTGAAGAAAGAGAAGAAAGATCCTGTGGTGTCTGACCTCTGTGTCCTGGAAGTTTGTCACCAGCTTAGAGCCATCAGGACACTTATAGATCACAGGCTCTTTGAGGCCATGCCCCTGGGAGCAGAGTGGGAGAGCAATGAAATGTCCTGAGCTCGGAGGATGTGAGCTTCCGGGCAAGCAGAAGGTGCTAGAAATTTTGTTTCTGGCCAGAGCAAACATCATCAGCCCTCTTCCCAAACCCACTTTTCTTCCATAATCTGCAGGGGGTGAGGAATGTGTGGAGTGGAGGGTGCCCGTTGTCTATTGAAAAACAATGGGCCTGAGAAGGATACTCTGGCTGCAAGAATTGAGAATGTCCTCCACTGGTTCCAGCACCTGGAATATTGCTTGACTGTCACTGTTAGATGAGAAAACCAGCAAGTCCCTTTTTTTCCTCTGGGAGAAATACCTTGTAGGGATGATTACAAAGAAACGAGACAGCTGTGATCGTCATCAAACTGAAAGCAATTCAGGTAGAGTCCCCATTTGATGGGGTAGACAAATGCAAATCCAGTCACATTCTTAAGGAGGACCTGAGGATGTCAAGACAGGAAACTGTCTTGGTAATTGATGTTACAGTTACTGCTAAGATGTTAAATATACTTATAACGAAACCCCAGGTAGCATGTAGGACATTTCTATCACCCAGGTTTTCTCATGCCCCCATCCAATCAATCCTTCCTTCCTTATCTTCATTGTTGAAACTATTACATATTGTCTCCTTTTCCCCCAGTGACCTCTTCTAGCTCACCCCTACCTCCCATCCCAGGCAAACACTTTCTGATTTCTCTCGCTATAGAATGTTTTTTCCTGTACTTGAACTTGGTCTAAATGAAATCATAGAGCAAGTACTCTTGCATATCTGGACTTCTTTCATGCACAGTTGTGTGTTGTGTGTATCACTGGTTCATTCTTCTTTGATTGCCCGGTAGTATTCTGTTACGCTGACTCATTTATTTATTTATTTTTTTATTGATGAACATTTGGATTGTTTTCACCTTTGTGGCTATTACTAATATTAAGTTGCTATGAACAAGTCTTGTTGTACTCTCATTTCTGTTTTAGATTGAGGCCTAATTGCTGGGGCCTACAGTAGCTCTATGTTTATCTTTGTAAGAAACATCCAAGGAGTTTTCCAGGGCAATTGTACCATTTTAAGCTCCAACCAGCAGTGGGTGAGTCCCGGGTGCTCCAGTCCTTCTCACATTGTGTATTGCTGGTTTTTCTAATTTTAGCCATTCTAGCAGATATGAAGTGGTCTCTCAATGCGGTTTTTAATTTGCATTTCCTTGATGACTAACATGTTCCTATTGGCCATTTATATATCTCCCTTTTTGAAGTATCTGTTTAATCTTTTGCCCATTTTTAATTTTCTTCAGACATTTTTAAATTGGATTGTTTATCTTATTATTGATTGGTAGACTGTGTGTGTGTGTATGTGTATATGTACGTATGTGTGTACACACACACACACACACACACACACACACACTCTGTCTGGATAAAATTCTTTTGTCAGAAATTTGTAATGCAAATATATGCTCCCAGCCTGTGGCTTACCTTTCATTTTCTTAAAAATGTCTTTTCATGAGCAGAAGGTTTTAATTCTGAAGTAAGATTAATGAATCAAAATTTCCACCTGGATTCTCAGTACTTTTTGTTCACTGAGTAACCTGCCTCTCCAAGGCTGTGAAGATATTCCTCTGTGTTTTCTTTCGGGAGCCTATAGTTTTAGATTTTATGCTTTGGCCTGTGATCCATCCCAAATTACTTTTCTTATAGAGGTCAAGGTTCAGGTTTTGCCCGTTTTCCCCGTGGTTCCAGCATGGTTTGCTGCAAAGACTTGCCTTTCCTCATTGAGTTGCTTTGGTGCCTTTGTTGAAAACCAGTTGTCCACGTATGTGTGGGTGCGTTCCGCGGGAAGCTGGAGAATGTGTGCAGGCTGCGTGCGGCATGCCCTCGCGTCTGGGAGAGGACCGTTCTCATTGGTCAGTCTTCAGAAGCCTCACGGGCCTGGCGGTCTTGAACTTCTATATCGTGGAACATTTGCGCCAAAGATCACAACAGAGCTGTGTGGGGCCATTTTCCGCTTGTTTTATAAAGCTAACGCAGCCGAGGCCGCCAGAAGTTCCAGCATTCCCACATTAAGTGTAATATTTTTATCTGCACCGAAATATACTATCAAAGCTGTGAGAGCCAGCTCAAGCCTGCAGGCAACTTCGAAAACTAAGGATGTGAACTCAGTTTTCTTGTTTGAAAGGGTGGACATGTGTGGACTCAAAGTAACTGCTTTGGAACTTAAGTGAAGGTCAGACAGAACCATTCCTCTGAAGAAGGAAAATCTTCATAATGTGAAGAAGCTCGTGAATACAAGTTGTTTAAATAACTTTTGCATAGTGCATCCAAAAACAGATCTGCCGGCTCTTCCCCCTCTGTGAGGAGAATCTCTACCTGGAAGCTTTTTGCAAATAGTTTTACTTGACTTTAGTAAGCAGCTATTTTCTCTTAAAAGATGTTTTAAATTTGAAAAGTGAAGGATGAGTAGAGTAGGAAACACACCAGAACTATTCTCGTAGAAGGGTAGGATGGATGGTGATGATCCTTGGCACCATCGATTTTGGATTCGTGTTTTCATGGCAGTGCAGCGAAGTGTCCAGCGCAGGACTGAGGCTGGGCTGCCATCTCGGCTGGGCCACACGGCGAAGGACTGAGCCCCCCGCCCCCCCTCCCCGCCCTGTCCGAAAAAGAAGAACCTAAAAAGCAAAAGTATACTACCCCATGATTCAGCTCTGTCACTCTTCACAGCAGACACCCCAGCTGGTTGACTTGGTCAGCTGCTACCGTTCATTCCCATTCTCTCCCCCAGAGGGTGTAGCATCAGAGGTTTTTTCCTTTTGACTTCCCTGGAGACATGTGCCCTGAAAATACATACTGTTGATATTATTTACTTATTTTTATTTATTATTATATTAGAACTGCATTGTCTCTACCAAAAGGTTCAGCGCCATCTGTTCTAACTCCACGCTGTGAGAGCTGTGTGACCCTTCGGTGCCTGTTTTCCTCGCCTTAAAACTCCCAAAGAAGACACAACAGCCACTCGCTGGAAACGCTGCCTGTGTTTGGACTTGAACGGTTGTGCTCAGCTCCTGGCCCCGTTTTGCTTTCTCTAGTTTCCTGGCCAGAGCGGGAACGAGAGCCGAGTCTGACCCTGACAGCCTCTTTCCCCCTGGTGCCCTGGTGCCACTCTGGAAGGAGGGGTGTGCCTGCCCCTCCCTGTACGCCTGTGTGCACAGTTAGCAGGGTTAGCGATAAGCCGAAAGCACAGTCCAGCTCAGAGCAAACACGAAGCCTGTCCCTGCGCTATTGGTGGTGTCGTTCCAGGGGAAATGTGGTGTTTTGGTTACACAGACCACCCAGGTTGCACGACAGGCTGAAGTGTGGGCTTGTCTGCCCATGGTCGCAAGATGGTCATTGTGTTACCCCTGAAGCGTTTGTCTTCGTTGTGCACATGCGGTTACGTGTTCTTTGGTAAATGCTGCAGATGCAGAGTAGTGGTATATGGCTCTCATGATTTGACATGAGGGTGGAACATTCCACAAGGTCACTTTCTCCTGTGTGGTGGCTTCTCCCTTTCATCCAGCAGCTCCCGCACACACTGCTCATTCTCACTTCTCCACCTCACTCCTTACTCTCTGTAGCTGGCCACCCCTCCCATGTCGCCAACCTCCCTGGAGGAATTGTGTGTATTTTTCTGCCTCCACTTCCTCCCTCCTGCTCCCTCCTCAGCCTACTCCAGTCTTCACCCCTGTGACCTGGCTGATAAGGCTCTGGCCACGGCTGGCGCTTGCCTTCCTATCCTTCCTACCACCTCCAGTAGGTGTACTGGATTCTTACCTCCCAGGACCTCTCAGCGGTGACAGTGCTTGCTCACCCTCCTCTGGTCCTCTGCACTTTGGCTTTTTCTCCTGTTGCCCTGTGCAGGTTCCTTCCAGCCATCTCTGAGCTCCAGGCTTTGTGTCCAGATGCCAACCGGACATTTCCACTTGGATATCTTGCTGGAACCTCATATCCAACAGATTCCAAACTTACCAAATTACACAAGCTCGAAACCTGTTCTCACTGACCCTTCTATCTCCTTATCTTCCAAATCCACAAAGAAGCCAGGTCTGGTCAAAATTCTGCATATCGGCTGTTCTCAAGGCCATCTGTGCTGTCTCCAGTATGTCCTTCTCTCATCTAAATTCCTGCATTAGCAACCCTCTCCTGCCCCGGTATTCTCCCCAGTTTATTCTCCTGACTGCATGCAGGGTGATGCTTCTAAAAGCATCCTCTTCATGTCACTTCTCCACTTAACCCTTTGAGTGCCAACCAATATCCTAGGAACTATGCTAAAATTGCCAAGGCATTTTTGCTGATTTTACAGCAGTTTAGGAAAAAAATTGTGAATCGCAAGTAAATGAAGTTACATATTCAAAAACTTAAGGAAACCTTTACTACATAAGTAATCTGTACTTAGGTGCCATCTGTCAATAAAGAGTGAACTACTAGCATCTAATAGTGACAGTGCAGGAGGAGCGCGATCCCGCTCCCCGGCACTCTAGGGGATAA
>NW_006282186.1:649928-650622 GCF_000327345.1 Myotis davidii
AATGAGCGTGCCTGCCACAGGTGTAGAGGAGGCAAAAGATTAGAGCTGTGCCTGGGTCCCGGCGAGCGCTATGCAGCTGTTGGTCAGTAGTGATTATTATAATAAAAGCATACAGAAAATGGAAATTTTTCTTGAAAAAGAAGAACCTAAAAAGCAAAAGTATACTACCCCATGATTCAGCTCTGTCACTCTTCACAGCAGACACCCCAGCTGGTTGACTTGGTCAGCTGCTACCGTTCATTCCCATTCTCTCCCCCAGAGGGTGTAGCATCAGAGGTTTTTTCCTTTTGACTTCCCTGGAGACATGTGCCCTGAAAATACATACTGTTGATATTATTTACTTATTTTTATTTATTATTATATTAGAACTGCATTGTCTCTACCAAAAGGTTCAGCGCCATCTGTTCTAACTCCACGCTGTGAGAGCTGTGTGACCCTTCGGTGCCTGTTTCCTCGCCTTTAAAACTCCCAAAGAAGACACAACAGCCACTCGCTGGAAACGCCGCCTGTGTTTGGACTTGAACGGTTGTGCTCAGCTCCTGGCCCCGTTTTGCTTTCTCTAGTTTCCTGGCCAGAGCGGGAACGAGAGCCGAGTCTGACCGTGACAGCCTCTTTCCCCCTGGTGCCTGGGTGCCACTCTGGAAGGAGGGGCGTGCCTGCTCCTCCCTGTACGCCTGTGCGCCCAGTTAGCAGG
>NW_006282186.1:651452-667709 GCF_000327345.1 Myotis davidii
GGAGGTGAAGGAGATATGACAACTGAATGCAATGTGGGACCTTGGGTTGGATCCTAAACAGAAAAGGGGCATTAGTAGGAAAAGTGGGAAAACTTAAGTTTTTTATATTGTACCTCGTTAATTCCTTAGTTTTGATAAATGTTCTGTAGTTACGTAAGACATTCACATAAGAAATCAATCTCCAGATTTTTCTCTTTAATTTCAACACACACATTTATACCAGTAGTTCTCAGAGTGTTCTTAGACTAGTAACATTAACATCAACTGGGAACTTGTTAACCCTTTGAGTGCCAACCAATATCCTAGGAACTATGCTAAAATTGCCAAGGCATTTTTGCTGATTTTACAGCAGTTTAGGAAAAAAATTGTGAATCGCAAGTAAATGAAGTTACATATTCAAAAACTTAAGGAAACCTTTACTACATAAGTAATCTGTACTTAGGTGCCATCTGTCAATAAAGAGTGAACTACTAGCATCTAATAGTGACAGTGCAGGAGGAGCGCGATCCCGCTCCCCGGCACTCTAGGGGTTAAACTCCTCCCCATTTCTGTAATAACCTGTACCCAGCCCAATGGGGGCCTCTTCAGAGCAGGTGTTCTCACCTGTGCATACACAGGTACGAAGCACCAGTGTTCATGGGGAGATGGAGAAGAGAGTCACTCCCTCTCCGCACAGCAGGACTTAATGAATGTCCCGCCTGCACATCACTCACTCCTGCCCTCCAAAGTTCCTGATCCTGGCTCCTGTCCCTCCCTTCACTTCCATCCTTCCCCACTCACACCTCTTGACCTGTTCCCGTGCCCCAGCCCCTGCCTCTCACATCTGTTGAACTTCTATTTACCCGCCCCCCCTTCTTATTCAGAGTAACTCAATGCTTTGCTAAACGTTATAATCCCTAAATTTCATCCCTGTCTTGTCTTAGCTTGGGTTCCCCTTGAAGCAGATTCTGAACAAGGATGCTGTCTGTTCTGACTCCACTGTGTGAGAGCTGTGTGACCCTTCTGTGCCTCAGTTTTCTCATCTTTAAAACTCCACTTTATAAGATTGTAGTGAAAATTAAGTTTCGTGCATGGGAAGTGCTTAAAACTCTGCCTGACCTGTAGTAGTAGTCAATCAAGCTTGCTATGATGGCAGTAATAACTACGATTATTAAAAATGTAACTTCTCACAGGTTTCCGTCCTCGGCCTGTGTGGACCAGGTTAGAGCCCCTTATTACTGTTCCCCAGCAGCACCCTGTGTCTCCTTTAAATGGTAATTGCTGGTTCGATGAGGGCGGGGGTGATGACATCATCCTGCTCACCATTCAGTGCTTAGCCCCGTGCCTGGAACATGGTATATAGTATGTACTATGTACGCAATAAATACTTCTTGAACAGAATTAGTCAAATGACTTGTATAAAGAACATTTCAATTATGCCATGTTTCTTACCCATTTAAAAAATAAAACATAGCAAACAAAGGATGACTGTGTTCCAGGGGGTTGTCTTTAAGCCCCACATTGCCGAGGGAGCCTGGGCAAGCTCTCCCTGGTTACGGGCCTTTGTCCAGCCCCCAGATTCTTGCATGATGTGATAATAGTGTGTAATAAGGATAGAGGACAGTTTTAGGACACTCAGGGCTTCCCTCGTCATTGTGTGTTTTTCCTGTTAGCTGATGAGAAAATGTCATCATTTGCTTGGGCTTGCAGGTTCTTTCCTAGTTATGGGGAATTTTTCAAGCTGACTATAATGAGAAGGTCTCAAAAAACCACAGAGAGGTCTGGTATGTTCTCTTCAAGTTAAACATAATGTCCCTTCTTATTTTCACTTTTGAGATGACTTCTCTAATTATATTGAAAGAAAATGTAGTATCAGAAATAGGGTCTGTTTTATTTTGATGCTTGCACCTTGACATTCTTTAAACTCTCATGTCAAGTCAGAAGCCTTCTTTTCCTTTTTCCTTCCTTCTTTCCTCTCTTCCCTCCTTCCTTTTTTCTTTCTTTCCCTCCGTCCTTCATTTATTTCAGTATATTCACACACACACAATCCTATATAATAAAAGCATAATATGCAAATGGACCAAATGGCCAAACAGTGGAATGACCATCCATGACCATGCTATGACACCCACTGGCACCAGGCCAGCCAAGGGAGGTGCAATGCAGTTGGTCAGGTCCCAGCCATCACCCCAGGTTTGCCCCACTGAGGGAGGCCCAGGCCACTGACTGGCAGGCTGCAGCAGGTGAGCGGGGCCTCCCTCTGTGAGTGAAGCCCGGCTCCCAGGTGCCAGCAGCCAGAGGAAAGCCCAGGTCCCAGGTGCCAGCAGCCGGTGGGAAGGAAGGCCTACTTCTGCACTAATTCTGTGCATTGGGCCTCTAGTATATATATAATATATATAGTCCTATATAATAAAAGGCTAACATGCAAATCAACCAAACAGCGGAACAACCGGTTGCTATGACATGCACTGACCACCAGGGGAACATGCTCAATGCAGGAGCTGCCTGCCCCCTGATGGTCAGTGCACTCTCACCGGGGGAGCACTGCTCAGCCAGAAGCCCTGAGCTGGGCTGGCTAGCGCAGTGGCAGCAGCCAGAGCCTCTCCTACCTCTGCAGCAGCGCTAAGGATGTCTGATTGCTAGCTTAGGCCCGCTCCTTGCTGTCAGTCAGATGTCCCCTGAGGGCTTTTGGACAGTGAGAGGGTGCAGGCCAGACTGAGGGACCCCCCCTTCCCCGAGAGAATGATTTCATGCACCAGGCCTCTAGTGATATATATATATATATATAAATAATGTATGTATAATTATTAATTACGGTAAAATACATACAGAATAAAATGTATTATTTTAACTATTTTTAAGTGTATGGTTCGGTGGCAGTAAGTATGTCCACATTATTGAACAGCCAGCCATCACCACCATTCATCTCGGAACTCTTTCTTTTTGTAAAACTGAAACTCCATACCCATTGAACACTAATTCCCCGTTCCCCATCTCTCCAGCCTCTGGCAACCACAATTCTGCTTTCTGTCTCCATGAATCTGACTACTCTGGGGACCTCATATCAGTGGCAGACTCATAGTATTTGTCTTTTTCTTTCTGCCTAACTTCACTTCGCATCATGTCCTCTAGGTTCATCCATGTTGTAGCTTGTGTCAGAATTTTCCTCCTTTTTATGGCTGAATAGCATGGCATTATATATTTTTTTCAGCATCTTTCCCTTTTAATAGGAACATTTAACAGGTTATAATCTTAGAAGTTTATAAAAATGGGAGCTTGGGAGCTGGGGGGGGGAGGGGAGATTCAAGTGTTTAACTACCCATCCACCGAGGCATTAAAAAAATAGTGACCTTTGAACAAGTTTGGGACAGTGACCATGAGAGGGAAAACGTTTCTGGGACATTTATTTCGATTTTTTTTTTTATCCACCGTGCTCAAAATCCAATATTCAGAGTGGTAAGCGTCAGAATGTTTCGCCTTCTGTAGGGTTGATCAGGGCTTTGTATTCACATTTGTCTATCCATCACCCATGGTGGGCATTCTGTTGCTTCCAGTTTTTAGCTGTTGTGAATAACGTTACTGTGAACACATGTACACAGATGTCTCTTTTTTTTTAAAACTTTTTTTTAAAATATCTTTTATTGATTTTTTACAGAGAAGAAGGGAGAAAGATAGAGAGTTAGAAACATCGATGCGAGAGAAACATCGATCAGCTGCCTCCGGCACATCTCCTACTGGGGATGTGCCCGCAACCCAGGTACATGCCCTTGACCGGAATCGAACCCGGGACCTTTCAGTCCGCAGGCCGACGCTCTAGCCACTGAGCCAAACCCGTTTCGGCCACAGATGTCTCTTTGATCCCCAGCAGGAGGCGTGCAGGAGGCAGCCAATCAATGATTCTCATCATTGATGTTTCTCTCTCTCTCTCCCTCTCCCTTCCTCTCTGAAGTCAATAAAAACATATTTAAAAAAAAAATCAGACAGATTTTTGTGGCTATAGATAGTCTGTATTTTGAAATTTAACTGTTAATAATAGCATCATCTTTTGAAACATATTTTTATTGATTTGCCCACTACTGGGGATCAAGCCCGTAATCTGGGCATGTGCCCTGATTGGGAATCATACCATGACCTCCTGGTTCATAGGTCAACCACTGCGCCATGTCGGCTGGGCAATAATAGCATCTTCTTGATGTATGAGTCTTATTATTGTGATGCTAGTATTTATTCTTTCTCATCAAAACAACATATGACAATCATAGAAAATTTGTAAGGAATAGCAAAAATACTACAGACAACCACACTACCTAATGGAAACCATTATTAACATCTTGCTGCATATCCTTCTGGTGTTTATAATGTGAGCTTTTATATACTTAAGGTCATATTGTTTTATACTTCTTTCCTGTACTTAATAAAGTACAAGCATTCTCTTTTTTAAATGGGCTTTGTAAATATTTTAATTATTTTGTATGACCAAGAAATAGTTATTGGATATACATTAGCTTCAATAACATTTTTCCAACTCAATGTTTCTCATAGAGGTCAAATAATAATATAAAGAATTAATGAAAAATCTTAATTCTCTACCCCTTCTTAAGCTTTTTTTTTAAATATGTTTTTACTGATTTTTTAGAGACAAAAGAGAAGGGAGAGGGAACGGGGGAGAGAGAGAGAGAGAAACATAAACATCAATGAGAGAGAAACATCAATTGGCTACCTCCTGCACACCCCCTACCTGGGCATGTGCCCTGACCTGGAATCAAACCGGCGACCTCTAGGTTCATGGGATGACGCTCAACCAACTGGGCCACAATGGCCAGGGCAAACTTTTTAAATGTATTCTTTTCTGTTTTCCTTTTGAGATCAGCTTCTCTTACCCCCACCATATGCTTGTTCCGCACCCCCCCCCCTTCTAACTTCCTATATCTGGCAACATTTCACCTAACATCATATTTCATAATTTGCAGTGTCATTAAGTATTCTCCAAAAACCATTATTTAAACATATGAGTTTATTATAATTTATTTAGTCACATGCTCCCCTCCACTTAAGGATGTTTACATTGTTCTCAGCATTATGTTATTGTAAGGATGTCCTTGTACAACTATCTTCCTGTGTATCTGTGATTGTTTCTTTCAGAGATATTTATAGACATGTTATGAGTCAAAACAGTTTGTTGGCTTATAGAAAGGTATTGCAGATTTCCTGAAATGATTGTCTCACCTCACTTCACTAGCTTTATTCTCTCCTTTTAAACCCTCACCCAAGAATATGTTTATTGATTTTGAGAGGAGAAGGGGAGAAGGAGAAGCATCAATGCAGTTGCCTTCCATATGCACCCTGACAGGGCATTGAACCAACAATCTAGCTTTACTCTTATTGTTGTCCACCTTTGTGAATTTGATTGGTGAAAACTTGGTGTTGGCTAGTGAAATTCAACACTTTTTCCTGTTAATTGGCCTTTTATATTTTGGGGTGATGAGCCTATTAGTATTATTTACCTTTTATAATGATCTATAACAATAAAAGCGTAATATGCTAATTAGACCAGACATCCTTCCAGACGAAGCCAGGGCTGCCAGGGAAGCCCGGGTCCCAGCTGCCTGCTGGTGGCCAGAGGGAAGCCCAGGCCCTGGGTGCCAGAGGGAAGCCGGTGCCGGCAGCTGGGGGAAGGAAGGCCTACTCTTGCACAAAATTCATGCATTGGGCCTCTAGTAATCATATAAAGTCTGTTACCATGTTGCAAGTATCTTACTTTTTGTTTACCTTTCAGTTTTGTCGGCTGCTCTTGGACATACAGGAATTTTACATGTTAATGTAGGGAAGATGGATTCAGTTATGCTTTTTGTTACTTTCCTCATTGCTTTTATAAAGCTAAGACTTCCTATCTCAAATTCATAAATATTTTTCTAATTTTTTCTCCCCTCCCCCTCTTATATTTAACTTTTGACTCTCTACACAATTAGTTTTGGTGAAGATTATAAAGTAGGAGATACATTATTTTTCCTAGAATATTATCTGGTTCTCATGTTTGTCCAGAAATCCCAGGAAAGCTGTGATATGAACCAAAACAAGTGCTTTTTCTTATTTCGGTGCCTTGATTGCCCCACTGTAGAAACTGAGGAGGCCGTGATCGCCCTGTGGAGGGCAGGAGCCGGGAAGAGGGACCGGGACCTCCTCGGAAGCTTTCCCCCTCGGCCCAGAACTTCCCTAGTATTTCTGGGTAACGGATTCATCTTTCCTTACGTTAGTCAACCAGTGTGACAGCAAGCTGAGTAAGAGGATTACAGTGCCATTTAATACTCTGTACCTTGGACAGTTTGTGCTTCTTACCTTTGCTAACTGTTCTTAACCTACCTCAGTCTCCCTTCTGAAAGGCTTCTGTCTTTCCTAATAATTTCTCCTTTTGCCCAGCTACCTCTTGTGTTGCAGAATTAAAGAAGGATGAGCTAGTCCTCAAGAAATACCCAGAAATGGTTGCTGGCCCTGACCTGGCCCTGCCGCTTGCCCAGAGCTGTGGCATAAATTTGTTGTCAAGGTTGAAATAAAAATAGGGAAAGCATTTTGAAAACTGTGAGACACTAAAGTGATAAAAGTAATAGCTTGAGATATAAATACCTGTTCTCAACCTTGTGTATTATCAGGATTAACAAATTATTATTAACATATTAGTAACAGAAATGGCATTGAGAAACAAAACAGCCACGGGCCACACCTTTTGAGTTTCAAACACGTTCATGTTAACATCTTCCGTAGCACAGAGAATATGTCTTCAGGCATTTTTGTACAATAGAGTCACCTATCAGTTGACCCATTATTCTTATTAAAGCGTTTCAACATTCATCTTCACTTTCTGATTTTGACTGTGTGAACGTGGTCTGCGGCGTACCTTACATAGCACACAAGGAGGACTCGGTACTCTGTGATGGTGACCCCATCACCAGCTTTCGTGCCTCACATGAAAACTGTGTGGATCTGACATTTCCTTCATGAGAACGTATTTGCTGTAATAAAATACAGTGACTACTTGTAATCTGTAGAACTTGCGTGGAGTCTGGCTAAACCGAAACCATTTTCTTCTCTGCTCCGGGAACACCCAGCCCTACATAGCAAATAAAGCATGAAGTACTTGTACATAGCGGCAGCCGATGTTTTGTTTGATTACACTTATGGATGGCCTGATCTTTAAATAATATTGAAAAATCGCCTTTACGTAATCTTTGAGTGGGTATGATTGTCAGAGAAACAGTTCCTTTATTAATTAAACTTTCATTTCTCACTGCACTGCTTTGATCTCGTAACATTTTTTGTAAATGCCCTGAAGGCTTACTCTCAAAGCTTCCAAATAAATTATTATTTCTCAAACGCCACAGTATGTTCATGGCTCGATGAGTCCCACAGACAGTATTTGTAAGCCCCTGTTAAGTTTTTCTTCGTGTGCTCGTCTGCTGCATAATTTCCTCTGCTGTTGGGTCACATGATTCCTCCCCTCCATGATATACGCACTTAAAATTTTTACTTCCTGATTGAGCCATCGAGATTATGTAAAATGTAAATTCATCTAAATACCTAGCAACAGGAATTTTAAGAGAAAAATGCTGTCGTCTTTTTCTGTTTCGTTATTGACGCCTGAAAAAATCCGAGTTTCCCTGTTTGTATTTGGAAACACGAGACTGTTAGGAATTGTTTTTGTCCCTTCGCTTTCAGACTGAGTCAGAGTTTGCTTTCATTATAAAAATCATGTACCAGGGAGAGAGACCGTGGGAGTGGTATGGTTGCAGGACTGAAACCATCAAAACGGTTCCGATCACACAGAGCCGTTCGCTTACCTGTTAGTCTTTCTGGTCGGCATGAAGAGTGCAGCATCTCTCAGAAGGTAACGATTTGATATTTCAGAATCGTCAATGGCCTCTCAGCCCTTCTTGCTGCCTCCTATAAATTGCAGTAATTCCTAGCAGGCTGGGTGACACTTGTTTCATCATGGATCTTAAAATCCCTCACATTTTCTCAGAGCAGCTCTGAAGTTGTCATAGTAACAGCATGATGTTTGGAGGGGCTTTTTAGTAGCTCTTTAGCTAGAGTTAATTAATTTTATGAACTCTGGATGTTTTTGTTTTCACTCCTCTGACAAACAAGGGCCATCGTTGCTCAAATATGTATTTCATGTTCGTTATTTCTTGGTGACTAGTTAAAGGACTTGGGGTGTGTGTGTGTGTGTGTGTGTGTGTCTGTGTGTGTGTGTTTTAAGTTTCAGGAAAGGAACAAGAATGTTATCAGTTGATTTCACATAGGTTAAACTTGGATTTTTAGTTACTTCTCTATAAAACCGTACTACCATTGTAGGACCAGAATTCAGTTTTATTATGGGTTATGAGAGATGTTCCCCAAAATGTAATGACTTATGTCCAGGTGTTTCAACTACCCTTTGCTTTGATTCTGATCTATTTGGAATAAGAACTGAGGAACACGGGCGGGAAATCTGTCAGACTTACAGGAGAAAATTACTTCTTTAAAAATGCAGCACTCATCCAACAGCACAAGCATGTTCACCAAAGGGGGTGGGGTGGGGGGGAGAGGATACGTCTGGCTTTGTCAAAGTTAAAACTTCAATACTCCTTGCAACTAAAAAAATACAGTAAAGTGAATTATCCTCTAGGAAAGTCTGCAGGAATATTTTATGGGGAGAAAGTAGGTCAGGATCTCCTAGTAGCAAGTCTCTGTGGCAGAAATTCTTGCCAATATGGCCATCGGGGAGCGAGGGAGCCTCTCTCTTGGGCGGGGAGAGGGTCAGAAGAAAGAATGGTCTGTGCTAGGTCTGGACGCTGAGACTTTAAAAAGTGTCACATGTTTGATGCTTTTGTGTTCTTGTGAAAGTGATCAGAGAGATGGGACACTTACAGCAGCTGTCATGTGAGTTCCGTGGGTTTAATGCTCTCGCCAGCATCCTCTCGGCTCTGGGGCGTGTTGGTCCAGCCGGGGTGGCAGGAAGGTGCAGCCAGCAGCGGCGAAGGTGCTCATGCCGGGCCGGTGATGTCAGCAGGGACCAGACAGCGCTTTCAAAACACGGCAGTAAACAAGGTGAAAGTGTCCCTCTTTGCTGGAAGGAGGTTTGTTTTTATGAGCTGGACAGGACACGGATGAAGTATTTCCAAAACAAACATCCAATCTGTATGCTTTGTTTGTTTGTTTACTCTCTGGATTTTAAAAAATTAACCTGATGAGATTTAGTGAGGGCTGCATTTTTTTAAGCGGACCTATACTGTTTTCCTGTTCTTTTTAAAATTGATTCTCTCAAAAAATCTTGAGTTTTCACAGAGAGGTGAAAATACTCCTGATCTTAAATGCAGGTTTAGTGAGCAAGATGGGACCCAGTACAGGGCAAATGCCGATCACAATCACCAGTTAAATATGCCTTCTAATTTTGTACCTTTTGCTCTTTTTAAAATGTGCGTTGAGTGCGAGAAAGTGAGTGGTGCAGAGTACTGCTGACGGCGTGGTTCTCGTCTTCATACAATTTCCAACCTTGAACCTGAGAATGTCAGAAGCTGGCGTCTCTGGACACTCATCTGAGCAGTTATCTGCCGGTGCCCGGCTCCTGAGCGAACGCGTGGGTGTCCCGGGCGTGTGTGGTAACAGCCGTGGTTCCACGCAGCGCCCAGAGGTCGCCTCGCTCTCTCCTGGGGATCCCTGGTCCTTGCTGCCTCTGATGAACTGTGAACTGGGGGCGTCCTGGCACGCGCAGGCGTTGGGGAGTCCACGGCAAACCTGGACGTCGCATGAGCCCGGCTTTTAAAGTGAAAGCAGGGCCTTGGGAAAGGACCGCCTCGCCTCTTCCCGACTTGCCTACTGCGCTGGAAAACAAAGTAAGTGCTGTGTGTTTCTTCCTTAGTCACTCCTCGGCGTGTTTTCTCTTGCTCACGTTGTTAGACAGCCAGTATCTGACAGATGCCGAGTGTAACCCTTCATTGGGAAGGGAGGAGGGTATGAAGTCTGTTCGGTCGCTCGTTGCTGCTTTGATCTTCTCTGTCCTCCGGTATCTAGCCTGCTGGCTTGCTTGTTAGAGATAGCCGGAGACAGAAACAAGTTGTTGTTGTGTTTTCATGGTTCAAGAACTTTGCCATTAATTAAATGACAGTGACACAGACGAGGCTTTTTACGTGCCAGGAGCACATCGAGCAAAACAGCCCCAGTTCACTGCCCCTGTTCTCGCTGGGAAGCAGGAAGAGCTGTGTGTACAAGACAAACACAGTGTCCCCCTGTGGGGACCGCAGAAATTAGGTGGGAATGGCTTCTGGACAAGAGGCTACAATTTAAAAACCAGATTGGTAGTTACAAAATAGTCACTGGATATAAAGTACAGGACGGAATATAATCAATAATATTGTAACAACTATGTGTGGTGTCAGGCGGGCACTAAAATGACCAGGGGAACACTTTATAAAGTACATGGTTGTGTAACCACTATGCTGCACACCTGAAACTAATACACAGTAACACTCAGTGTAAACGTAATTGAAAAATAACAACAAAAAAGAAAAAAGAAAGAAAGAAGGAAAGAAAAGGAAAGAGAAAAAAAGAAAGGAAAGGAGAAAAAAAGAAAGGAAAAGAAAAGAAAGAAGAAAGAAAGTCGGACAGGGAATGGAAAGGAACTGAGAAATAGAAATTGTTTAATGATGTTGGGAAAAAACAGATTTAATATAAAAATGCGATAAAGTGTATAAAAGAACCTAACCTTGTCAACAGAAACTGAACTTTTCCTTCGTGTTAGAAAGTTTCATAGGAAATGGGTTTAATGCCTTTTAGAAAATAATTAAGAATCTTCATCACCTAGACCCCCGGGGTGGGGAAACTTTTTTCTGCCAACGGCCACTTGGATATTTATAACATCATTTGAAGTCCGTACAAAATTATCAACTTAAAAATCAGCCCACTGTATTTGGTCAGACATTTAATTAACTCACCCTTAATGCCAGACCAAATGATTTCTCCGGCCTTATATGGCCTGTGGGCCCGACGTTCCCCACCCCCTACCTGTACAGAAGATTCTGTGACTCCAGCCGAATTCTAACGCTTGGCCCTGCCTTCCATTTGTGCTTGCTTCTTATGCTGATCCTGCTGCCACAGATGTGATACATTTTTAATACCAAGTTCTATGGTTTGGGAAGTACAAAACAAATGTAATTGCAGAGTGTTTTATGATCTGTAATGAAATTATCCTTCCTTATAGAACGGACTGTTTTTACTGTAGAATTTTCTTGACTTAAACGGTAACACTTTGAAGGTAGAAGGAGCCAGGACCGCAGAGTGGCAATGGAAGCAGAATCGGGGTCTAGTACCAAGTCTAAATCTCGTTCCAAATGCTGTGTGAACCTGGTAGGGCCTCGGGGCCAGGAGAATTCACATTTTGTCTCGAAGTGGTGATCATAAGACTTGGGGTGTCAGTATTTCATCTGAAACACTTTAAGCTCCTTCTCTGAATGGATGTCTGTGAATTAATTCAGCAAACACCTTTAGGTGCCTCTGTCATATATAGCATTGGTCTCAGAGCTTTAGTTTGTCACAGTTAACTTTACAGAGATTTGGTTTATAAGTTAAAGGTCGAGAGCAGTTTGAAACGAGGGTGAATGGGCCAAGCATTACCATCGAAGCGATTGGGTAAGGTTGGTGCCAAGTGAGCAGGGCTGTCCCCGTCTGAGCTGCCCTCCCAATTAAAGGGAAGGTGGCTGCCATCTGTCTTCTTTCACTCGAGGCTGCAGGGGACCGGGTGTGGAGGGAAGCACCCCCTCCCCTTTATTCCCCACCCCACTCTTTTTTATAGGCCTCTTTCTCCCTAGTCAGTGACCCAGAAGGTCATTGATGATCTGTCTCTCTCAGGATGAATAGTATCGTAAGCATGCAAGGCACTTGCAAAGAAAGTTTGCAACACCCACTGATGCGTTCAGAATGCTGCTTGAATTACGTCTGAGAGCATTGTAATCTCTGCTCTGGTGTCTTTGCCCCTTCGTTACGGAGGGCAGGAAAAGTGGGGAGTTTTACTTTGATTGATTTTGCTTTTACATGAAAAAAATTTTACACTCCACTGGGCATAATCAGAAGATGGCAGCACATAGCTATCCAGGGGGGATGTAGGAATATTATTCTTATCCAAGTCAAGGGCACATGTAAGTTGTGATGTACACGTGCCATCTCAAGGGAAATGGTGGTCGAGGATGTTAACAGATGTCTAAGTTGGTCTGCGGCTCCTTCTTGGACCAATTACTGAAATAATTCACACTGTTTAACACTGTTTATTCTTCAATGGTGCAATAATATGCCTTCTGGGAGAAGTAAGTTAGTTTGGGCTCATGGCTTAATCTGAAAGTCCTCTCAACAAAATGACTGCACTTTCTTGCCTCAGTTTCCATCTCTTTAAGTGGAAGAAATGTGTGCTGGTTTTAGATGTATTTAAGAAAATAAGAAATAATATTTTCTGTTTTCAATAAAAACTTTTATTATAAACTAGAGGCCCGGTGCACAAAATTTTGTGCACTCGGGGGGTCCCTCAGCCTGGAATATGCCCTCTTGCAGTGTGGGACCCCTCGGAGGATGTCCATCCCAGTGGGGACCCTCACCCCATGGAGGTTTGGCCAGCCTGGGTGAGGGGCTGAGGGCTGTTTTCAGGCTGGCCAAGCACCCTGGCGATGTAAGCTCCCAGCCTCTCCTTTTTATCTTTAATTATGGGATTTATTTACCTTCTATAATTGAAACTTTGTTGCTTTCAGTGGAGCTCAGAGCCGGGCCGCAGCAGGTGGGGAACCTTGGCTTCCTCCATCACTGGAACAAGCAAGCCTCCTTCTCGTTCCAGCTCCATGGCTGCCGACCGCCATATTGGTTGAATTAATTTGCATATAGTCGCTCTGATTGGCTGGTGGGCGTGGCTTAAGGCATAGCAAAAGTACAGTCAATTTGCATGTTTGTCTTTTATTAGTATAGGATGGAATATTCTGAAGTATTTGGTTATTTTTGTTTTTAGTTTTTATATACTCTGAAGCAGAGTGTCAGTGTCATCTGAAAAGATTTGGCCCTTACGCACACTATCTGCCTCCCTCCCTCCCCCCAGGAAGTAGATATGGACTTCCCAGAATATGCTGGTTTTTACAATTCTTTATGACATGGAAATGTGGTGTTTCTTAAACCCACACAGTAGGTTTGGAAAGCCCACATGTGAGAGTCATGTCTGTAATTTTATTTAGAGTTCTTTCAGTTTTGTCATCAACTTGTGATGAGCTTTGTTGGAAACACAGATGTGCTGCTGTTGTTGAATCTGGGGCAAGCAGAGTGCAGGTTCTGGAGACGCTGACATAGCTTTCTGTGATTGAGTAACACCAGGAAAGGGGATCACTTCCCAACCACTGAAGGGTTCACAGTGATATTGTTGAGTTAATTCAGCAATTAACAGGCAGGTGTTTTTGGCTTTTTCATGCACTAATTTTAGATAGTCTACTGGGTACTTCCATAACAACCCTTTTAAGGTGATTTAAACTAACTCGGTTTTACCCACCAGTATTTACCTCAGGGGGACTCAATAAGCGAATTAAATGAAGCACATCTCAAAAGTGTGACTCCAGTGTAGCCACAGCCAGGTAGCTTCGTTGGTTTGACCATCGTCCCTACACCAAAAAGTTGCGGGTTTGATTCCAGGGAAGGGCACATACCTAGTTTGTGGGTTCATTCCCCAGTTGGGGCACATGTGGGAGGCAACCAATTGATGTGTCTCCCCTCCCCTCCCCTCTCCTCTCTCCAATCAATAAAAACATATCCTTGTTTGAGGATTTTTAAAAAAGTGGGGCTCTGATGTAATATGATCAGTTTTAACTCACTTAGCAGAAGGCACACAGACATGCAAGCGAAGGTGCCTCCTTGAAGTGCCCTGTGAGCTGGGAAGGTCTGCATTTCCCGCTGCAGTGACGCTGTTGTTTGCCAAGGACACTTTAGAACTTCCAGTTTGCCATAGCCCTCGGAGCCTCCCATCCTGTTTGTATTGTCCGCAGGAGCAGAAATTCTCTAGTCTGTGAGGTTGGGGAGGAGTCAGTAGTGAGGTCTGATGAATAGGATTATGATCAAGTAACTGATTTGAGTCACTGATTCCCGTAAACATTTACTGAGCCACGCATTGCATTCTAGTAGTAAGTACTGCAGATTCGAAAATGAGCTCATCATGGACCAGGCCCTTCAGGAAGGCACAGTGGGGCGGGACCAGCGACGTATAAAGAGTTGACATTACAGACTGAGAAGTGCCATAACAGGTACACGCGGTGCTCCTAGAGCCCAGAGGGGAGTTAAAATAAAATTTAATGGAAAACGAGCCTTGTTCCATACATGATTTATAACGTGGCTTACGTAATAGAATTTGGGAAATGAAAGCCCTGAAAAATCTCTTCTATTTTAAGAATGAGGAGATTGGAATTTATTTCTGAAATTCTTTCATTCTCAGCCAGTTTAAAGCCTTATGAGAAAAAGCATTCATTCTAATGGACATCTTTTCTTTTTTTAAACACCAAAAGAAGTTGTGGCTGTATACAAGGTGAGGTCTAAGAAAGGTTTGGGACTTTATTAGAAAACTGTTTTCTCTAAAGGATATTTTTAAAGAGCGATTCTTATTTCTGTGTTAAAATTGAGTACTTTGCCGTACTAAATGCACCAAAGTGTCCTGTTTATTGCTGAGAACAGCGGTGTCGTCCACGGGAGACAGTGGGCTTGAAGCTGGCCTGCATCCGCAAGGTGACAGTGGGCGAGAAAAGGCTCCTCCACATCCTCTTCCCGGTTTTCTTTCACAGGGACAGGATTTCTGCCCCGGAGCCGTAGAGGATCTCCCTTGTGGATGAGTTCATTGAGCAGTGGTCTGTGAAACGGCCTCGGTGCCGGGCACTGCTCTCAGAGCCGCTCAGACGCCAGGCGGAGTGGCTGCAGAGCCCGGGCACTGCGCTCCTCAGTGGGACCCTGTCGTTGGGCACAGTCACAGCGCCATTTCCTGGTGCTTTCCCCGAGCACGGAGACGGCAGGGAAGGCCTAGCCAGGAGGCTGCCCTCAGGGAGCGTGGAGCTAAGGGTCTGTGCACAGATGAAAACAGGATAAACATAGAGACAGAAAATGTATTAACACAGAGAGAAATACATGAAACGCACTGCATGTTTGTAGAAAAGAAAGGTTTTCCGTGGCGGGGGCGGTTAAGAGTGTTTTGTCGATTAAGGAGCATCTGAGCCAGACATTGCAAGAAAGGTCACGTTGACCCTGAGGACGTGGAGGGAGAGTGTCCCAGGCCAAGCAAAGTGAGCAGAGGCCGAGGTAGGGATGGGAAATACCGGTGTACAGAGTGGGCAGTAACCGATTTGCCGTTGCTGGGCAGCCGTGTGTATCAATGTGACGGCTGAGAAGATAAGGGTAGCAGAGGTCTGTTGAGGCCAGATCCGGGAGGGCCTTGAATGTCATGTGACTAAACATTGAAACTCAACCCGAGTCCCTGGGAGCAGTGGAGGAATTTGGTCAGGAGAGCGACAGTGGATCTTCCCTGCAGAAGCCGGGTGACTTGGGCAGTGAGAAAGCTAGAGCCGGGAGCCCTTCCGGGCCGTCGCGATCGTCCAGGCAGGAGGGCCTGAATGAGGGGCGACAGAAAACTAGACAGATTCAAGACGGGGAGTTTAGGGGCTGCCTGGATAGTGGGGGCTGGCTCGGGGCGGCAGGGAGTGGGAGGGGAGATGGAAGCAAAAATAATTAATAGATTTTTGAACCCAGTACCATTTACTACTTCTCTGCCATTTACCAGCATTTCACATACATTATCTCACTCGGTCTTACCCTCATCCTCTAAGGTTGGTATGTTTGTCTTTACTTCAGAGATGAGAAAACTAAGGCTCAGAGAAAGATGTGTCTAAAGTAGAGCTAACAGGCTGACGAACGGGGCTTGCGGGCATCCGGTTTTCCCGCCTGTGCTCTTCATGCTGTACTAGGTCTGGAAGAGAGAGGATGACCTCTGTCCATTCGGTACATATTCAGTTTAAGGTGCCGGAAGCTGTCCGTCTGGACTGGAGACGTGGAACCCAAATCTCAAGGTCAAACTTAGGATTGGAGATAGGGGCTTAAGAGTCAACTGCTTGTTCATTTATTCAGCAAATCCTTGCCAAGTGTCCTTAAGGCCCGCACGGCTGTGGCAGTACAGTGTGAAGGAGAGGCCGCTGTCTGGCGTCACAGACCTACCCCTGGGGAGGGCGCTCCGTGCTGTTGGTGAGTGTAACGTGG
>NW_006282186.1:667888-670316 GCF_000327345.1 Myotis davidii
GGTTTGCTATAGAAACACCTGCCCGGGGCACCCGACCAAGTCTGGGGACCGGGAACATTTCCGAAGGAAGCTGTAGGACCTCACATGGCACTCAGATGAAGAGACGGGGGAAATGTAGGAAGACGCAGAGGCAGGAGAGCAGCCAGGTAGATCTGGGCACTGGTAATGCTGTGGCTGGGGTGGAGGGACAGTCGCGGGGAGACGAGGCTAAGCAGCCATTTCCGGCCGGTGTGCCGCAAGCATTTTTAGAATGTGCAACCCTGACTGTTTAGTCAGGGGCGCTGACCTCTTTGCCCTTAGACTGCCAAATTAAAAATGACAACGGCCAACACAATAGCCATCCAATGTGAATGAATCGAAATCATACCTAGTATTTTGTCAGGTTGGCAAAAAATAAAACATGTTGTTGGGTGTGCCGCAGAATTTTGGTAATTAGTTGGTGTGCCATGGAATGGAAAAGGTCGAAGATGGCCGGGCTGGAGAGGTAGGCGGCAGCTACCCGGGGCAGGCCCCAGGAGCCATGTTGGGGCATCTGGCCATTTCCTTCAGGATATGGGGAGGCATTAGTGAACTGTAACCGTTGGGCCGCATGATTAGACTTGCTTTTGGAAAGGACGTAGATGTGTTGGCATTTGGGGATTTGTTGGATGTGGAAGATGAGGGGGAGAGAGGAATAAAAGGCAACGTGTACGTTTCTGACTGGGTTGCTGCTGCTCCTTCGCTAGGAGACACAGTGGAAGTTGGAGTTTGGGTTTATTGGAGTTATTGGTTTGGGCTGCCCTGATAACTGGTATCCTAAGTAACTGGTAAAGGGAGCTGAGGGGTAGGGTTGCAGTCAGCGGGAGGAGGTGCCAAATTCATGGCTGCGGAAGTGCCGTGGTCACACGGCCAAGAAAGGACCAGGCCCTGGGAGTGGCGAGTGAGGAGGAGGGGACAGGCTGGCCGTGGGGCTTTCCACCCCAGTGACTCTGGTGGCCGTCTCATTTGCCAAAAGTCATGTAGCAGCGTGATCAAGTAGTGTTGTGTGTCAGTTCCTGGTCCAATCGTTTGGGGTGTGTTCTGGGGAAGAAGGGAGCGAACCTCTTTGTGTATGTCCCTTTGTTCTCCGAGGGAATAACCAGAAAAGCTGCCATTTCCCGGGCCTCACATGTGCCTGGGACTTTGCTTTAAGTGCTTGACAAACATAATCTCATGGGGCCTTCTCAGCGTTATCATCCCATGTCACATGTAAGGAAAGCAGTGACTAGAGAGTTAGATAATGTTGCCAAGGAAAGTGGCAGAGCAGGGTTTAAACCTCATCTTAATGACGCCCACAGGTGCTCTCAGTCACTCTGCTGTGCCCGTGCGGTGCCTCCCTGGGCCCTCCACTCTTCCCAGCGAGACTACAAGCTCTGGGAGGACAGGAACTTTTTCCCCTTCATCAACATATTTCAGCACCTACTAAGGGCAGGACCTGACACACAGTAGGTGCTTAATGCATATGTGTTGAGTGACTGACAGGCTCACCGAGCTCCCTGTGATCGCTATCAGGTAGCAGGGGGGCCAGCGATAGAGGGCGCCAACCTGCGAGGGTACGTTGGACTCCGGTGGCTTAGCCCGCAGGCACCTGCCTTTCTCTGCCATGCTCCAGGACGAGCATATCGGCCTGGCTTCAGGCAGGTGCTGTGTGGCTCTGTCAGTAAATTTCCGTCCCCAGAGACACCCAGGTGTGTGCATCCCTGTGATTAGTGCCCAAGGCTGGTCTGTTACAGCTTGGACTCCGCACTGGTCTAGGACAGCATCTAAACCAGTGGTTCTCAACCTTCCTAATGCCGCGACCCTTTAATACAGTTCATCATGCTGTGGTGACCCCCAATTTCATTGTTACAAATTGAACATAATTAAAGCGTAGTGATTAATCACAAAAACAATATGTAATTGTTTTCCGATGGTCTTAGGCGACCCCTGTGAAAGGGTCGTTCTACTCCCAAAGGGGTTGCGACCCACAGGTTGAGAACCGCTAATCTAAAAAATACTGGATGTTTTTAAGGAACCATCCAATGATGTATTGTAAAAACATTCCTAAAGTTTTCTGTTCCTTCCATTATTCCATCTCTTCTCTGTTTCTCTCTGTGTGTCTTTCTCTCTAATTCTCTCTCTCTCTCCGCGCACATGTGCACACACCCCCTTTAGTTTGTCACCTGTCTCGGAAATATTATCTCATTTCTTTTTTAATGAAATACATGGTGGTACATGAAAAGCCAGTTTGTAAACTGAAACTGTTTTATTTATATTTACACTAGAGGCCCCTCGGTGTGGCCTGCAGGGATTGGTCTGAAACCACAGTCCAATGCCACCTGCTGCTCCTGCCTGCTGCTCCTGCTCAATCTGGCCCCACTGCACCTGCTGTGAGCTCGCGCCCAGTGAGTCCTGATCAATGGAGAGCCCT
>NW_006282186.1:670403-676686 GCF_000327345.1 Myotis davidii
TCTGCCCCCTTGGTCTGTGTGCATCATAGCAACTGGCCATCCAGTCATTTGGTTGCTTAGGCTTTTAGATAGATAGATAGATAGATAGATAGATAGATAGATAGATAGATAGCTTTTGCCTCATTTTTGTCAAAGTTTAATTCATTTCATTTGATTCTCATAATTGGAAACTAGATATTCAGCACCATTATGTAGACTTATTTTTCCTGTTGGAGATAGTAAATTATGATGACTTGGACCAAAAAAATAGAAATTAGAGCTCTTCGGTGTTCAGTGCCTAGCCTTATAGTCTTGCCTCTAATTATGAAGATATGTGATGATCTCTGAAGACCTGAAGTAAATAGCATGCGCTTTCTTTTCTTTCTTTGTAAAATAGGTGGTATGTTCTGGAAGAGTCACCTCTGGGCTTGTAGTGTTTCATAAAATACACAGGTCTGTGGACATACTTATTCTGTGAGCCAAAGTCTATGCCTTTTCTGATATTTTTCACCGAAGAAAATCTTGAATAGCTAGAAGCTCCATTATTCTTGGTGTGTAATAAGCCCTAGAATTTATATCCAAATCCAGGCCATGCAGGAGCTCAGAGCCACTCAGTAAAACTCATTAACAACCTGCTTTGTGGCAGACTGAGTGTCCTTTTCGTTTTGGAAAGCCTCAGAGTGGGACGGTTTATGTGTGGGAACGACCAGTCAAAATAGCAAGACAGACAGAGTCAAGAGTGTCATTTTTCAAAATGTAAACGGGGAGGAATGGCGCCTATGTCAGAACAGAGCACAGGTGGAGATGGGCGGGGATCGGTGATAGTGTCAAAGACAAAACAAAACAAACAGCACAATCTTACCTTTGTGGAGCTACAAAATTATTAAATACCTTTGGAAAATGTCCTTACCACCCTCAAACTCAGAATTTTTGCTCTTGTGGATGACACTGGAATGTGTCATGGGCACTCCTTTTTTTGACTATTCTGAACTGTTTGTTCATTTTTCTAGTAAGAAGGAAGAAAAAGTTCTCCTTGAAGAGTTTATTGGAAATTAAGAATATTTATTTTTAGGATGTGGTGGAGACTGATCTGAAAGCGCAGTGGTTAGTGTGATTGGCCACGGAGTGGCCAGGCGGCAGCCCCGGGCGGTAGTCCTGGCCAGCATGTCTTTGCTGCGATGGAGAAACGGTGTTGCGTTCATTGTAATTCTTTCATTCCCTTCCTTGCCAAACCCCATGGCTTCTGTTGTAACATGTGGCGACTTCTCCCCTGGAGACTAACTCAGTCCAAGTTACCATAATATTTAGGACCAGCTACAAACGCATTTCTCCCTGGCCACTCCAATGGAACCAGCGCTTCTTCAAAAAGGACAGGAAGTGCACAGGCCTCTTTGTTTTATGCCTGTTCAAACAGATTAACACACAAGGCACCTCATGCCTACGGTTGCTTTGAGCTCTTCACTTGCTTCCAGAGTAGTCTGTGATAGTCTGTTAATTTTAAGAGTGGAACCTTAGATGTTCTAGAAAGAGGAGAGGAGATTCTGAGTCTACAACAGACTGTCTGCTGTCAGTGCTGACGGAGAAAGGAAGAGTGACTCTAAGACCACAGGCCTTCCCACTGCGGCTCTGAGCTTCCGGGCAAGCCTGGGCTCCGGAGGCCCCAGGCCAGGCGGGGCCGGGAGACGTTCTCATCCCTAGCGGCCTTGGATCTTCTACCTGCTAAAGACATCACATAAAACAAGTAACGTCAATCCTCAAGAAAGAACGCCTAGCAAAATAGGAAAAGGGTTCCTAATAAATTTGTTCTGACCTGTAAACCTGGCCACTTTCCGCTTGGCATTTGATCCATTGTACCACATACCTGTTTCATTCATCCTTGTTATATAATTACTTGTTAAAGTAATTATATCCCATAACCAGCTTTGTTAGTATGCATTAATTTGTTCATATTTTTTAGCAAGATTTACTTCCCTTCACTGCTTAGTTTATTGGTTTGAGGCCTGACTTTCAACACAATTCATTTTTATGGGTTGTGTTTCTGTCTTTTTAATTTGTTGATTATGTGATACATACAGAAGGGTATATCTAACGTATAAGTAAGCACTAAAGCACAATCAAAACAAAACGTGCTCTGGTGAGCCACCACCCAGTTGAGCGGTTAGCTTATTAGCATAGGATGGAACATACTTTTGGATTTCTCTGTAGGACTTTGTTTCCCTTGTTCTCTGACTTAATCATAATTCTCAAATTGTGTTTATAATTCTCTTGACTTTTCAAACAAATATATTTTATCACATAAATGTGCATTGTTAAAGGTATTTTTATTTATTTTATTTTTAATACTCACTGGAGGATATTTTTTTCCATTGATTTCTAGAGAGAGTGGAAGGGAGAGAGGAGGGGGAGAGAAAGAGAGAGACCCATCAATGGGTTGCCTCCTGTACGTGCCCTTACCAGGGTTGGGGGACCTGCAACCAAGGTCAGTGCCCTTGACTGGGATTCGAACCTGAGACTCCCTGGTCTTCAGGCTGATGCTCCAACCACTGAGCCAAACTGGCCAGGGTGTTGAAGGTATTTTTAGACACATAAAATTTGTGTCACACTTTATGTGGCTTTCTGCAGCTTATGTTTTTCCTTCATGTTATGTTTGTAAAATGCATCCACGTGTTTGGGGATATAACTGCACTTCCTTTGCATATGTTGCTATAATACTCCAGTCGTGTGTGAATATATCAGTTACCCATTATCTTGTTTATGGGGCAGGGAGGAAGCCGTTCTCTCTTAGATATGCGATGCTGAGACGTCTGTTAGGGCTCCGTGCAGGCATTGAGCAGACAGGTGGCCATGCAAGCCAGCCGTTCAGGAGAGAGGTCCGGGATGGAGGTGGTGGCATGTGGACCACATCTGAAGCAGCGTCTCTCCAGCCGCTTCTAGAATGCTATTTAACCCAGCCACTGATATATATTTTTAAAATAAGTATTTTATTTCTTAAAGCTCTACCTTTGTTTTTCACTTGCTGGTCACTTGCTGAAGTGTGACTTGTAAAAGAATAAGTGACAAGAATATGAGCTTCCTAGAAAATAAGGGAAAGTGTTTTGTAAACCCTCAAGGGCTGTAAAAAGGTTAAGTAGTATTATGTTAGTAACTCTGGGGTTTTCATGAGGTCCAAATAAAACTGTACATATAAATTAAAAATAAAAACATGTACACTCAATTATCATAGTGGGTTTTAATGCCTGGTTAACTTTTAGCTAACAGCTAATGCTCACCTGGTGCTTACTTTACATGTATTAATGCATCTAATCTTCACAACAGCCTGTGACTGGCAGCTACGACTTATTCATATTTTACAGACAAGAAAACTAAAAGGCCTCGGTGGTAGACCCAGGACTTAAATCCACCGAGTTGGCTTCTAAAAGCTGTGCTCTTAGCTGCTCTGTGGATCTTACCCTTTTAAATGGCAGGTCTCACCCAGTATCTTCCACTTCAAGATTCCAAAAATGTGAGGGCCACCTTGAACCCACCCACAAAACAGCACTCCAGGCAATGGGCCCTGGCCAAGGGCCTTGTCTCTACTGCCTTGGTTTCACCACTGAACCCGTCCTCAGACCTCACAGGGCACTGACCTCCCACCAAGTGCCCACTCTGTACTCGTTGAAAATGTTGTCTCCTTGATGTAAGTTATTTGCCTGAAGCCACCCAATGAGTCAGTAGCGGGCCAGGGACTGGAATCTGGGTCTCTTGCCTTTCGAACACCACATGTGTTTGGTGTTAATAAAACCGTATTTCTCCAGGGGATCTGGCAAAAATTTGAAAGTGCTTAACTTTACTGCAGTAAATACCAAACATCCCTTTTAAAGCAAAGAAGCCAAGCCCCAGCCCGGGAAAACACAATTTCCCCTGAGGGCCTTCGACAAGCTCACTTTGGCACCAGGATCAGATCCTAGATGGGTCGGTCTCGCTTGGTTCCAACTCCTGCTGGGGCTGCTGGAAGCCGCAGCAAGACCTGGAAATACTCTTTCGGATGACACTGGAATGTGTCGCTCCTACCCACACCACAGTCAGCAGGTCCCAGCTGATTGTCCTCACATTCCTGGGACACTGGTGACACAGGTCAGGACCCAGGTGAACGAGCCAGGCTGTCAGAATCGACACCTCTCTGCCTGCTTGCTGTGTGACGTGCCGTCCAGTTAGCTTCCTGTGTTTGTGAATGTGCCTTATTTCCTGAGCCACACCAGGCGAGGGGAAGATGCAGGCGTGCGGGAGAAGGGGAAGAAAATAGAGTCATGGACGGCTTGCGTGCAGGGAGTGGCTTATTACTTTGCCATCAGAATAATTCTGGGCATCTTGTGGACCCTCAGCTAACAACGTGATTAGGAAACAGTTTCACTGAGCAGAATGTTTTCGAAAGCCAAGTTTCCGAGGTGGATCTGACTGTGCTCAGGCCGGAACTGGGTTTGCATGTATTTTACAGAAGGCAGGTTATCACGGGAGACCCGTATTAAGGCCCACAAGGGCACGCTTGGATCCTTTTAATTCTTACAGTTCCCAAGGCAGCCACGGACAATGGAAGTTCATGTCCAGCTCTGCCTTGACAGACGGGCTTCAGGCAAAAGCCAGTTGTGGCAAATACGGACCACCTTGGGGCTGCACTCAGCTCAGCAGGTTAAGCTTCATGTCAGTAACCGTTCCTAGACAAGATGCTTCAAAACCACAAGGGTCTCTCTGGACTCTTCGTCCCTTAGAAGGAGTCTGTGTTCCCACTTTCTCTGCGGTGCGCGTGACAGCTGCAAGCCCTTGTCAGCTGCAGAGAGACGGAGGCCCACGCCCAGGACCAGGCCAGGCAGCCACCAGCCTGTGAGCGCTAGTCTGCAATGCAGCTCTGTCAGCCATGGGCTGCATGAGCAGGGCAAGTCCCTCTGCCCTGTGTGGGTGGCGATGCCCATCGTAGGATATGTTGCGTGAGGAAGAGCACCTTGACGCTCCCCCTACAGCCAGGCGATCACTGACCCTGTTAGTGGCATGCCTGCCTTTGCAGCCGTCAGCTCTGAGGTCATCCTCTGCCCCCAGTGCCCTGGTTAGTAGGCAAATGACTTGGTCATCAGGAAGCTGCATGCCGACGTGGGTGGTCATGAGAAGACCTGCCTGAGTGAGAACCAGCTCTTCTTTCCCACCTGTATGCCCGTGGTTAAAAATGAGGCTCTGTGTCTCTAGGACACGAACAAATAGAAATACCAGACCTTTATCACAGTTCTTAAACTCGGAGAGACGTAGCCCTGTTCTTACACACAGATAAGGTAGAAGGGCAGTGTCAGGAGTGCCTGCTTGCGTGGCTGGCGTATAGATAAAACAGGAAAGATAGAGGAGCAAGTATCCTCGTTGCCCTGCCTCTGTGTCATAAATAATCATTTTAATTTAATGTTAAAAGATTGCCGGGGGTTATCTTGAGATTTATGAGATAATGGTTACAAAGAATTTTCAGTTCTGTGCATGAGTATTCTGATGAAACTCTGAAAGTCCTCTTTCCATTCACTAAAACTAGTGTAGGTGTTGCTGCAACACTTTTTCCTTCCCTTCCTCCTCTTACTACTTGTCTCTTCCCTCCACTCCCCTCTCCTGCCTCCTTCCACCCATCCATCCACAGTGTTTACACAGGGATAACCCAGACATCAGTCCTTCCTCCGTGGCATCTGCAGGCGAGTGGGAGAACAGGGCAGCGTGCAAAGGCTAGGATGTGCTACAGGGAAAAGAACGTGTACAGAAGAGAATCTGAATCAAACCTGGTGTGAACTCCGTGTGTACATATTCAGAAACTAAGGGTAACGACAGAGGGTGGATTCTTGAGCATACAGACTTTGGTTTTTATAAAGCTGTCTCGTACAAAATCACTCTTGGAGACGAGTGTGATGAACTTGTTTTCACATAGGTAAAGGGTAGGTAGGTCGGAGGACTGGAGGGATTTCCCTAACGCGCTGCAATGCCAATCTGTAAAAGCTAATTTCTCATGTGTGTGTTTTAGGGTTGATGGTGACTGTTGGCTGAGTTGTGATAAACCAGAGGAGAAAACTTTTTATGTTATTTTTCATAAAGAAGGTTAGAACTAGGATACACATATTCTCTTAGAAGAAGTCTGGGTTCCCGTTTTCAGAAGAAGAACTAGAAAAGGGAGAGCTCATTTCTGTGTTGACAGTAGCTCTCTGTTCCTAAAGGAAATGTACGGAAAAGTCCCCTCACTGTCCTCACACCGAAAACAGGAATCAGGCCATCTGTTTGTGCAACACTCGGCGGACAGGAGAGCGCGGTT
>NW_006282186.1:676823-684892 GCF_000327345.1 Myotis davidii
CGCTGGGAGCCGCTGGGCCCGGCGCGTCCCATTTCCTGTCCCCTGGAAAGAGGGCTGTGGATCTCGGCTCTCCGGTCCTCACCACCAAATCAGGCAAACGCAATGCCTTCTGTTCAGGGAACATGGCTGGTGTCTCAGGTCCCAGGATCTGTCTCGAGTCCCAGGGGGACAGATCTTGTCTCTTGCTTTTTGGCCCTTCTGACTAAAAGCAGCCAGGGACTTTAAACAGAGGAGAAAAATTCAAGCAGAAATCTGCTACAGCTGGAAATTATCTTTAAAATGACCTTTCCTTATTAGAACACTAGTTCATTGAAAGTTTGTTCACATTTGCGCTTGATCCGATGTTTAAGTGATTTAAAAATAAAGAACTCACTTTAATGTTAACAGTTCACTCCACTGTCATATCCGTGGAGTTCTAGGTCTTTGTGAACAAATTAAGTACGGTGCCTTCTTTATGACACAATTAAGTCTAGATCCCAGTGATATTTGGCACCTACTAAATACCCAGATGGGCACAGCGTCCACCTTGAAGTGAAGACGTGCGTAGAGTTTTAATCACATCATGATTTATTTTTGCTCTTTTAAATACCACCTTTTCAATAGTTGCTTCTGAATGAATGACTGATTATTTACTGTGGTTTATAACTAGGAATTTGAACATTAAAAAATTCTAATCAAGATCCAAATGGGAAAAAATTCTCTCCTCTTCTCTCATCCCTTACATTAGAATAAAAACAAATTGTCTTCTTTTGAAGACTTAACAGTTTGAAAAGTCCCATCCTCATCTTGAAAAGTTTAAGAAATCAGTTCAGAGGAAACTTAATTATAGTTCTTAAAACTATAAAAAAGCTCCTATAAAATAAAAACAAGGGTAGGGCTAGAATACGTTTCACCTCTTGAGTATAACCACCCGTTTTTTGGGCGCGGGGCGGGGGGGTGTTGGGAATGTAGTTACAAAGTAATTTTTGCTGTATCCTCTCCATTGTATAATCAGTAAACATAGTTGGGTTCTTTTAAAAGCACGAACGAGATACAGTGCTAGTTCCCTTCCCAGGGAAGGTCACTTGAGAGCAAAGGCCAGATTCCACCACAGGCAGGAGGGCCGTGCTCCACTGTAGGGTCTAATGTGAGAGTTCTGGATCCGAATTTTATCCTTTATCTTTGGAAGTGAGTACATCTTCATAGCCTGTGCTCTGGCCAGACACCACACACACACACACACGCACACGCACACACACACACACACACACACACACACGTACACACGCACACACGCACCCCACCCCTCAGAGATGACCCTCGGCCCCTGGTTATCCAGTGTCACCTGTCCCAACGGGCCGTGAGGACTGTGGCTGAGGCTGGGCTTTGGTGAAAGCTGTTAGTGCTCCCGACAAAGGACTGACCTCGGGGCAGACGTGGAGCAACAGAAAGCTGTCCAGGGTCCATGCGGGGGGGTGGCCCCAGGCTGTCAGATCCTGCCCGCAGACTGCCCGGTGTGTCGGTAGTGAGCACAGCATATGGGGTGGATATAAGTGTTCTGACACTGGCATAGCTAAATATAATCTATAATTTTGAAGTGAGGTTGAAGCATGAAAGATCATGCTTTTCCAACTGCTCTGTGACTGCCACCCTTTTTTGATGATGGTGACTGAAGCCTGCCGGCGTTTGAACATTTTCCACCCATTTGTTCAGACACCTGCAGCTGGGTGCCAGTGCCGATATTCAGTTGTTTGAAGGTAAATTATAAAACCCTGCAGAGGCTGTTTTCACCCTGGAAAATAAGATGGGTCTCTTACAAACACTGGCTGCCTGCTCCTCGCCTGTCCTAGGACTAAGGTGCTGGCCCCCCCTTGGGGGAGGCAGCCACCAGCTCCCGGCACTCCCTGGGGAGTCCGTCGGTCAGGAGCAGAGTTACTTCAGGAGCCACAGTTCATCCTGGATTCTGAAGACAGTGACTGGCCGAGTCAAAGGTCTGCTTTATCAGCCCGAAGACTTCCTTTATTTTTAAGTTTGCTCACTCACCTCTGCTCCTGCGGACACTCTGCAGCCACAGAAGATACCAGAGCGAGATTAAAACAGCCCTGCAGCAGAGCCAGGGCGCTCTTGGCTCCTGCCTTGTTATTTGTCCCTCCAGTGGTTCCTCGCAGTTGTGACGTCAAGGCTGCCATTCAAAGCTGAGAAAACGGAAACCCTGGCCTCTCTTCGCATCAGTGGCCCGGACAAGCTGTTGTTTCTCAGGCATCCGAAACGCCCTGTGTCTGGCAGAGCTGTGCATTCCATGCCTGGGTGACCTGGTTAAATGGAGGAAACCAAATGCCGTCCGTCCACCGAATGCTCTCCAGAGCGAGCGTCCCGAGCTCCTGGAGCCGGGCCCCACCACTGAGGCCTAGCCAGGGGGCTGCAGCACGCCCCACACTATCCGCACACACACAGCCTCTGTGTAGAGTCTTAGAGAGAATGTCATTATCAGCGGCCCTCATTAATATGCAAAGCAGCCACATCATTATGCTGTCCTTGAGGTCAGTGCCACAAACTCCTCTTTGGAAAACCAGTGCTGTGTTAAACATCTTCTGGAATCGTAGTTCAAAACCACTGAACTGCCACCTCTTCCTTCCATCCCACCTCTGCTCGCCTCATTCCCCACGTCAGACCCTGGATCTCGAAAGGCCCCTGTGTGCACTTCCACGTTAACTTCGCACTGCGCGTTATTGAGCGTGGGTATCCTTTGCGTGTGTCCGAAGAAAACCTGGCCTCGAATGTGTCGGTCACAGGCTCTGGGTGGTTCTGGATGAAGAGCGCCTTTCGTTTTCAGAGGCAAGGAGCTGTTTCAGAGGATCGCAGCACCGTTGTCTCTTTAGGAACAGGCCAAGATCCCCACAGCAAACAACAATCTTGCAAGGCCAAAGCTCACTTAACGTTCTGATGGCGGACAGCACTTCCCAGCTTAGGCGCAGTCCTCTGAGGGCGGGCGTTCTTGGGTTTCTTTCTGGCGTGGGTGACATTATTTTCTTAGATACCGGGAGGTGGACGTAATAGTAGGAAAAGTGCAACAACCACACTTTGTATTCCAGGGTCATGTTGGTTACTAGTAAGTCAATATGCATTTGAGGTTTTATGTTACAAATCCCATTTCATCTTTCTCAAAATAGCCCTTCTGTGAACCTTTGATTGAAGGATATGCAGACACCAAAACCGTTTAGTTTTATACACAAGTGTATTTACAGATTTTATATCAGGAAGCATCTTGACACGGTTGGGCCTTTTTAAAGTGATTCTTCCAGAGTATAAACTCCTGTCTTTGGGGAAAGAAGTCGAAACCTTGAGGAAGCTGGGTAAAGATGGAATGGATGGAGTGTGTCTTGTAAAGTTAGGATTTACACTGGGAGTTGCCTGGACTGCAGTCGAGGTTTGCCTGGACCACTGACCTGCCCAGGGGCCAGCTCAGCACCACGTGGCTGAATGCCCCGTCGCTGCCACCATAGATGCAGCAGTGGGCATGGACGTGGAGCTCAGGAGCATGCGTGCTTTGGACTAGGTGAGCCTGAGAATCTTGAAGTGGGTGGAAAACCAGGACGTTACTTTCCATTTGTGGACTGGAGGATTAGTCCTTTTTTCCTGACTGCTGTTTGCATTTCAGTAATCCTTTTATCCTTCCTTTTCCCGTCACGATCATTTCTAGAAGTCCTTATCTGAAGATAATGGTCTAGAAAACTGTGACTTTTTAAGAGAATCAACTTAAAACTGAGTCACGCATTTAAAACATACAGTAACATTATTTTTAATCCTCATCCAAGGATATGTTTACTGATTTTAGGGAGAAGAAGGAAAAGAGAGAGAGAAAGAGAGAGAAACATTTTTTTAAAGTATTTTATTGGGACTAACTTATTGGAAAAAGTTTTAAAAATGGAATCTAAGTTTGTTTTACGTTATATAACAGAAATTTGGTATACGGCACAACAGTATGTTATTTCTTAGAGCAAAGATCGAATGTTGACTTCTGTGATAGAATCATAACCTAAAGAGGGTGCCTACACATTCAAATGTTCCCAGGGGCCGCTCTCAGTCTTTTGATATACAGACCATTCTCTCAAAGAGTCTACCCCTCATGTAATCATTTCTGTTGACTTTTTCTTACTCAGTTAGCAACTGTTCAAACTCTCTTTGACCCTTATTTGTCCACGACCATGTGTGACAAAAGCAGGGGCAGTTTAGGGTCATTCTTGTCAACTTCATGTAAAACGTGCAGTTTCACATTACAAGTGAACTGCATTGTGTTTGCATTTTAACTCTGTGATGCTAACCAGCCAAGAAAGTGAGTAGGAATGGATGCTGATGTTAATGCGATCTACACATTGAGTGATAACTTTGTCAATATTTTTATATTATGACCTGTGCTTCCTTATGCAGCCCGGTAACCACAGGGAGTCAGCGAATGATTACTCAAGTTACTAATGACACCCCCCCACCCCCAATATCATGTTATAGGTAAAGCACTCTGTATGGCTTAGTGAGCTTTATAATCAACCACATCGATTTGTATGCCATTCTTGGCACTTAACTAGGCTGTAAAACTTTGGGTGAGTTATTCACAGAACCTCAAATTCTTGATCTGTAATGTAGAATAATAAAACCCACTCATAGCGTGGTATAGGGACTGGAGCCCACATATATAAAACTCCAGGATAGTACATAGTGCATGCAGCTCAAGAAATGATTCCTAGCCCAGCCGGCGTGCCTCAGTGGTTGAGCATCAACCTACAAACCAGGAGGTCACAGTTCAATTCCCGGTCAGGGCACATGCATGGGTTGCGGGGTCAATCCCCCATGTGGGGCGTGCAGGTGGCAGTTGACCAATGGTTCTCTCTCCTCTTTGATGTTTCTATATCTCTCCCCCTTCCTCTCTGAAATCAATAAAAAATATTTTTTTTAAAAAATGATTCCTATTAGAGTTGCTTTTGTATTTCTGTGGTGCCTTTCATTTCATATGCGGCATTTCCATTTAATTCAGGCTGAAGAACTTAAATTTTAGCCAAGTCACTGAAGCTTTTTAAGGTGTGCAGTGACCCAGGGAAACTAAATTTCAGAAGATGATGTTTGGTGATTATGTACTCCATGGATTAGATCACATAATTTGATAGCTGTTTTCTTCATGCTATAGATGAGAACACTGAGACCCAAGAAAATTACATAACTTCCTCTGGATCACGTGGTTTGTGTCTGGCAGAGCCGAGTCCCTGTGTTTTTCCACCACACAGTTGCTCACTGGCAAGTAGACCAATTAAAAAGGCCATCATACTCGCCTGGGAACAGTGATAAAGGCCCGGCGTGTTTACTGGAGGCAGGAATGGGAGGGAGAGGACAGAGGTGGCCATCACTGAACAAGGTGCTGATCAGATTGGTGATGACTGAATCAGCTCTGTTCAGTGAGGAAGGGAGTCAGGGGTCCCAACTCTCAAGCCTGGTCAGATGGCCATACAATTAATTAAACTAAAATAAGTAGACTGTGCTGATTTTTTTGTCTCCTAATGAGTTTAAATGACCTCACTGTCCATTTGGAAATACTACTATGAAGGATTAACCGTAGAAGATGCCAGTGCTGAATAAATAAATTTGACATTCTAATGCAGAGGAGGGGTGTTTAAGCCACTGTACTATACATAAGTGTGTGTGTGTGTGTGTGTGTGTGTGTGTGTGTGTGAGAGAGAGAGAGAGAGAGAGAGAGAGAGAGAGAGAGAGAGAGAGAAGCTGGACTTTGCAGCATACTCCAAATTCAAGACTGAGTCGGGATTATACATTGTACCTTCTGCCCAGATATAATCACAGCCCCTTATATCTTGTCAGAAAGAAGCGCTACTTCCATAGATTCTGTGTTTGCATGTTTGTTTTGTTGGATGGGTCCTGCTGTGCACTGAGAGACAGACTTTGCTAGGCTCTGCTTTGCAAACAAATCTGTTCACGCGCGCTCTCTCCTCTCACTGTATGCTACCCTGGCTCAGCTTTCCCAGCAGACACACGGAAGCCTGGGAGTGTAGAGGCTTGTTTTCTTCCAGACGTGTGCAGGCGCCAGAGGCAAACGCGCACATGCATTTACCATGAGCCCCTCTACCCTGTGTCAGTGTCTGAATCTTCACAATTTCAACCCTGGGCCGTGGACTCTGCAGCTCGGTACATACACAGCACCCCGGGGAGGCACCCTGGAAGCTGGCACCAAACCATGGATTGAGCTCAGTAAATGCAGAAAGCTCTCGTTGCCCTTCAGCGCATTCTGTAGGCCATAAGTAGAGTTAGTCACCCGAGTTGATAAAGCATAAAACTGGTTTCCCCAAAAGGGGATGGTTTGTCCCTTTCTCAGATTGGAATATGAACTTAAAACAATGCATATCCATACAGTCACTTCCTCCCTATAGCTTTTTGCAACTTATCTTTAATATTCCAGCCAAGTTCAGGTTTTTATGACAGGAAGTATGAATGGTCATGACAAGAGTAAATAACTTTTGCTTTTATGATTATGGTACAGGAAGTAACTTCTCACGCCAAATAAATCTTTGGGGAGGAAAAAAGAGCCGGCTTATAAATTTAACGTACATCAGTTTCCTAGAATCTTTGCTCTCTTAAGTGGAAATAAAACCAGAATGTGGTCTTATTTCTTTCTCTGCTTAACTGTTGGTGTCAACAAGTGTCTTTGTTTTAGGAAGAGATATTTTCAGGTATGTTGGTGTGACCCAATGTGATACAGAACCATTAAAAAACCTTCAAGCGAAACTAGTAAGGCCAGACTTTATAGAATGAATAGCATGAAAAGCTTGAAGACCCTACATAGGAAATTACTTCTTCCTTGAAGACTCGGTTGGCCAGCTCTAGCTGGTGTGGCTCAGTTTGTTGTAGTGTCATTCTGTGCACCAAAAGGTTGCCTGTTCGATTCCTGACCAGGGCACATGCCTGGGTTGCGGGGTATGCAGGAGGAAGCTGGTAGATACTCCCCTCTCCCCCCCCCTCTTCCTCTCTCTCTCTCTCTCTCTCTCTCTCTCTCAGAATGCCACATCATCATTCAGCCTCAAAACGGAGGAGTGCCCAGCCAGCATGGCTCAGTGGTTGAGTGTCAACGTATAAACCAGGAGGTCGTGGTTCAATTGCAGTCAGGGCACGTGCTTAGGTTGTGGGCTCACTGCCTGGTGTGGGGCATGCAGGAGGCAGCCAGTCAATGATTCTCTCTCATCATTGATGTTTCCATCTCTCTCTCCCTCTCCCTTCCTCTCTGATACCAATAAAAATATATTTTAAAAAAACCTGAGGAGTCCCCCAACTTCCAGTTACTCTGGTAGCCACGTTCAATAAGCAAGTGGTGTCAGCTACACCTTAATAAAAATGAATGAATGAATGAATAATAAGCATACAGGAAAGACAGTTTGTTTAACATCACAGAGTTTGCATATCAGCAAGTTTAAAAAAAAAGGAAAGAATTGGGTAGAACTTGAGTTATGTTCATCGTAACCAGAACTTTAGAATCTTTGTTTTTCCCTAATTTAAAAAAGAAAAGTAAAAATGGGAAGAAAAGGTCTTCTTAAAGCCAGAGGAACTTGAAGTGGGAGGAGGGTGTGTAAGAGACCATCATTTTGAGGACTAATGATACACATGCATGCGTCACATGAGTGGCTGGAGGCCTGACAGTCACATTAAATTGCCTGAGGAACGTCCCGCAGTTCCAGGGGCACTCACAGCCCCTGTGAGGCTGTGAGGCTGTGGGCAGTGGGTCAGCATTTTCCTGGGAGCTACAGGTTAAAGGTTCAAATTTAACTCTGGCCTTGAGCCTCACTTAACCAGATTGCCTGAAAACAAGATCTCTAATCCCCTCTACCTCTAAAACTCAGCATCAGGTTTTGCAAAGAAGCAGTTTGCAAATTATGGGAAGCTGTTTTCAGAAAACAAACGAATGTGTTAGCGTTACAAGTGCTTAGTTATCATTAACTTTCTCTAAATTCTGCAGAGAATGTATTTCTGTCTGGCGTGATTAAAATCCTGCCTCGTGTGTGTGTGTTTTTTAAAATATGTTTTTACTTATTTCAGAGAGG
>NW_006282186.1:684957-686684 GCF_000327345.1 Myotis davidii
AGAGAGAGAGAGATCAAAGATGAGGGAGAATCGTTGATCAGCTGCCTCCTACACGCCCCCCCACCACCACTGGGGATTGAGTCCCTCAACCTGGGCATGTGCTTTGACCAGGAATCAAACTGTCACCTCCTGGTTCAGAGGTTGACTGTCAGCCACTGAGCCACACCAGCTGGGCTCGTGTGTGGTTTTCAAGGCAGTTTCCTATGTGCTGTTTAACTTACTAGGCACCCCAGCCGGGTGAGACGGGCGCACCTGCTCATGGAAGGCTGTGGGCAGGATGTTCAAGGTCAAGCTCCCTAGTTCTGTGTGCTGGCTCCACCACCTACTGATTATGTGTCCCTGGTCAAGTCCTTAAACTCCCAGGGGCTCCGTTTCCTTGTCTGTGGGATGGGGAGAAGAGTAGAATTCAGCCGGTAGGGTTGCTGAGAGCGTCAAATAGGCAGATAGGTGTATGGCTCTTGTCAGCGCCTGAGCCAGCCCTGAATGCCAGTCTGTCTATCACTGATGGTTGGAGCGGCTCAGCCAACGGAGGGCCTCCCTCCAGCTTCCCGCTTCCGTGTGAGGCCACTCCCCTTCCTGACTGTAAAAGTGCCACTGAGGAGCGCACCCTTTTCATGGTTTAAAAGAAAACTGAGTAAACATTAAACATAGAGAACATTTGTCACTGGGTTTTACTTTGTTGGGGGCGCGAGGAGAATGTGTGGAGCCGGTGGGCCCTGGGTCTGGAAAGCAAACACCGCTATGGTGAACTTGGCCTTGAGCGGTGTCCCCAGCACACCAGGTTCCTGCAGGACCTGGGTAGCCTCCGTTGCTTAATCCTATTCTAAACACCCAGCCTCCGAAATTACCTCTCTTAGCCCCAAATCGGCAGGAATTCCCAGAGGGCAGTAGCTTCTAGCCGTGGCCACACCTGCTGGGTTTCCCCCCAGGCCTGCCTGCCATGACCTTTATTATCTTACTCGGCTTTGCCTTTCTCTTCTTAAATCCTCTGCACTGGCCATCCAGGCCTTGAAAGGAGCTTTCCAGAGAAGCAGCATCTGAAATGGGAACCAGTTGCATTGAATCTTGGAACGCTCTGAGCGTGTGTGTGTGTGTGTGTGTGTGTGTGTGTGTGTGTGTGTGTGTGAGAGAGAGAGAGAGAGAGAGAGAGAGAGAGAGGGTGACCCAGCAAAGGACCAGCCAAGACGGAGCCCTTGTGCACAGCAAGTGAGGAAAGCAGATAACAGTGGGGCCTTGACTTACGAGTTTAATTCATTCCGTGACAGAACTCGTAACTCAAATTACTCGTATGTCAAATCATAAAGTGAACGAGTGAGACACGTGATGCTGGGTTGATGTTGTGGCGTTCACTGTGGCGTTTGCTGCACCAGCTAGCGGTGGGGTATCTGCAGCTGGCTCGTAACCCGAATTTTAGCTCGCAACTCAAAGCAAAAAATCAGCCGAGAGACGGCTCGTATCTCGAAAAACTTGTTAGTCGGGACACTCGTAAGTCAAGGCCCCACTGTACTCTAACAGTCGGGTAGTTGTCGGGCCTCTAATCGTTGCTTTTTTAAAATTTTTTCTTACCAAGCTCAGTATCCATTCGATTGTTTAAAAGTGTAGATACTTACTGTCGATCTCCCAGTAAAGGGCCCAGGTCTTGACGTTGGACAGGAAGTTCCTCTTCCCGTCGAGGAGGGTCGTAGGTCTCGGGAGTGAGGGCGAGGGTGGCAGTGTGCAGTGCAGCT
>NW_006282186.1:688170-692959 GCF_000327345.1 Myotis davidii
ATTTTCATGCCACCCTCGTGGCTTCCATGCTCTTCTTTACAAAATACCATTTGGTAACTATTACAAGAACAAAGCGCATTAGTGAAAGTTTCCCTCCAGGGGATGAAGCCGGATGGCGGTGTTACATTTTTCACGTACGTTCTTCATGTTTGTCCTGAGTACTCACAAGGAGAGGAATCGGGGCGCAGCTGGCAGCGCACCCCGTGACAGGCCTGAGGGACCAATGGTGGGAGCTGGAACATCCCTCCTCCCTCTGTGAGGGGCGCCCTCCTACCATCGCACTCCCACCCAGGTGGAGGCACAGCCCCAAGCCCAGATGAAGGACAGGCTTTTATTAAAGCTTTTTTTTTTTTTTTTTTTTTTTTTGTCTCTTAGTCCCTTCAGAAAATGAGCTCTGGCACCTTCCATACCCTTTCGGGTGGGATAAAAGCAATTTTTTTTACTCATTTTGCCCAGCTGTCAAGAAATTCTACTCTTCTCTGATGTAAATGATCAGGTGCGGCTAACGCCAAGAGAAATCCAAAAGGTCACCTTTTAGTTCTTCACGGCCCGTTTTCAAAGCGTGCTTTGGTGTGAAAGCCACATGGCCACTCTGTTACTGTGACAGGATCTTAGCAGTAGTGTTATTTTGTGCCCGCCCATCACAGGGAGATCTGGACCAGGTCTTCTCACAGCCTGCCCCCCCACACACACGCACGCCCACACCCCCGGGCAGCGCTCAGCACCTGTGTCTCGCGTGTCTCGGTGCCCAGCAGGGAAGGTGATTTCCATCTTTGAAATTTGGGGACAAACAAGAGTAACTCTTCTCCGCTCCTTGAGGGGTTAATACTCAAACCAGCTTCAGATTGGTTCACTTGAATCTTAAAATTACTTTTCTGGTCACGCGCTCTGAAGGTCTAAGCATTTGTGAAATGTCTTTTTCCCCCCCTTTCTCCTGATGCTGTCTCCTTTGGCTGTCTTAATTACACGGGGCTGAGAAACCAAATTAAAATTAGGCGTGGCTGGTGAGCAGGGAGCACGTTGCATGCTTTTAGCTTTGCTTGTTGGAGTTACTTTCCTCACTGTGTGCTTTCCCTCCCCATCCCCCCTCCCCCTCCCAAAAGGAAATATCATAAGCTCTTTTAGAAATACTCACAGGAAGTGAGTATCCATATGCTGGTTACCCGCCAGTAACCGAGCGTTGACAGGTGGAGAACGGGGCTGCAGCTGCCCCCGCCTGCCCCGATTTATCTGAACATTCCCCCCAGAGGATTTAATCCAGGATGAAGGGACCAAGGGTTTTTGTGCCGAGGGAGTCAGAGGAAATGGGTCACTGTGTGTAATCTTGAGACTGGGTGATTCAGGAGCCCTGATGGGGTCCGCAGGCACGTGGCTGCCACCACGGAGGCTTTTGCTCACTTCTCAGAGGCCAGGCTGCCTTCTAAAAATTAATGCTCGCCCCGCCGCCAACAACGATTCTTTTGCAATGAATCACTTCCAGAAATGAATAGCCACAGTTTTTTGGAATGACTGTTGTGAAATCCCTCGTTTATAATGGCAGGTTTTCAGTTGGTGGTTTTATCAGAGAGAATTTCTCAAGATCAAAACGAAACCTCCTCTTTAAAAAGAAAGAAAGTGCTGGCTATACAGAAAGCAAAAGTGCTTGCAGCCTCCTGCTGAGGAGCTGTCACGGGGATCCCTGGACCTTCACTGAGAGATACGTGCCCACATGTTGGCCGGAATGTGTGAGTTCTTGGAATGATGGATTCATTGCTGGTAGCTGGTCGTTTCCTGTGCGGAAGGTCACTCGCTAGAAGAAACGCTCCACGTGGTGAGTGGGAGGTAGAGTCCGAAGATTATAGCTAACCTGCCGTTCATCGTCTTGAGCTGTGGATTCCAAGGACTGCTGGCAGGCCCCTGAGTATTCTGCTTTGCATGATTTGATGATGGAACTGCAGGACTCACAGATGCCCGGGAAGGGATTTTCAGAATGTGGATTAATTGAATAATCCTGGAATCTTTTGAGGAGGGAAAGATCTTTAACAGAAGGAAGCCATTGGGGGGTGGGGGCAGGGCTTTTACAAGTACAGTTGCTTCTCTTCTATGTTTCAGTATCATTCTCTCCCCTTGTGTGAAAGAAAGAAATGACTGCATGGTCTCAACAATAAAAGTTATGCCAACTCTTGAGATGAAGAAACTTCCATCTGGATTATTCCCCCCTCCTAAACCTTCATGAGGAAGTCTTCATGAAGAAGACTGACCTGGTGGGACCTGCCGTGTGTCTCATGCAGACCCCGGGGGGCTGGGTTGTGGGCAGCACGTCATCCAGGGGCCCAAGGAAGGAACAGTTACTGGAAACAGTGAGTGCAGCTTCGGGATTGTTCTCTCCAGAGTGGAGAAGCTGCTTGACCTCCTGACTCATTTCATAGGAATTGAGAAAACAACCTAGTGTGGTTTTCATTGTTAGTCCTGGAGGATTCCAAAATCCGTGTGTCTGCAAATTTGATGAGCTGGAGACCAGCAGGGTGGCCACTTGCTGTCTCTACTTGCCTGTTCTCCGAATGAACCCACTCCTTCCTCCCAGGGCCAGTCCGGCCTGCGCCTGGGCACCCTTTGTGTGGCTCTCGGTGGTGAGTATGGATGGCAGCAATTTCTGGTTTTCACTGGTTCTTGCTTCTGAAGGTCTGTAAATGGCATTTCATCAAAAGAAAGCTTTAAGGGACATTTTCTATTTAACTGTAAAATGAAATACTCTGGGCGTGGTGATAATTATAAAAGACAACATAACACATAGACAGCAATGGAAGCGAAGGGTTAAGATATGTTTTGCTATTTTTTGGTAGCGTGTTGACGCAAAGGCAGCGTTGATTTTGACGTTTATAGTAAGTGATTTTGTATAATGTTATTTAAAACACAAGTATGGAAGGTAACAGTATATTCTAACAAAAATAATATGCTTACTAGTAGTTAAATGAAAGGCATATGTGTGGGGCTCATAATATTTATGTGCAGAGGGACTTTGGATTCATAATGTTTTGGTTTTAAATCAATGTTATCAAATAAGCTACAGGTATGGAAAGAGGTCAAAGAAAAATACATTGAATCTGGCTAAAAGTAGACACTAAGATATTTGAAGTGATTGATTGCTATTTGAAGTGTTACATTTTTGCCCCCGGTATAATTTTATATTTGCTGGATCCCCCAGGTCACCCCCCAAGTTACATTCTTAATGAATGCAAAAGGTGTTTCCTGTGTAATGAGTACAGGGCTTCTCATGCTGTGGGGGATGACTGAGTCAGTCGTGCTGGTGGTGTTCATTCCATCTACTGCCTTCTGTCTGCGTGCCCCAGAGTCGGAGCTCATGGCCTTTCCAGGGTGCCAGGCCCCTGTGAGACTGTGCGGAAGCCACCCTCAGACACAGACATTCGCCTGTGGGACTCCAGCCTAAACCGAGACTGTACCTTGATTGTGCTTTCCTTTAGGGTCCCGGGAAACACTGATCTGAAAGGGAGGGGAGGTGTCCAAGTCAGAAAGAACTATTCTCTGGTTGCTAGGTTGGGAGTACAGAGCCGGAGACAAGGAGGAAGGGCGGAGAAGACATGTGACTAACCTGAAATAGAGATGGTAGCTGATATCACCAGAACCTCCAAACAGATACCCCAGGATCCCTAAACAGTCAGCCATGTGTACTGGTCAGGTACCTTGTGAAGTCCCCCGAGGCCTACGGACCCGGTGTTCAGCAGCTGGGAGTTCTCCTCGTGCATAAGGAACTCGCTTCTCTCTTCCTTGTTTCTTTTCCATTGTGTATGCTACCAAATTAGGTAGGACAGCAAGTCGTCTGAACTCCAGAAATATAATGTATAAAATTGCAACAAACTGGGAAAACGATTCTCCATTAGCAGAAGAAACTGGGTGGGAGTAGATACACCTATTGAGTATTAAAAACAAGAACAACCCACACGGTTTTTTAAAACGGTTGCTCTTAATGCCCTTCCACTAATTTAAGTCAATACTGCCATGCTGTTGTGGAAAATATATATACATGACTCTGGGTGTGTTGAAAGGAATATGACACAAAAGGGTAAGAAAATCAGACTTGCATTAGTCAGGCTCATTATTGTGTCCACTTTGAGTCACATTTGAAAAAAGATCCGGGGCGCTTGGAGGCTGACACGCAAGCACAGAAGTCGCACGCCCTCCCAGCGCGAGAGGGCTGTTGGCTGCAGAAGGCTAACGGTTCCTTCCTGCTGGCCTCTCGGCCGTCACAGTCTGAGTTGTCTTTATATTCAGGGCCCACCACAGGGCCTGCTTTCACTCACTGGGTTGCGACACTTTATTTTTTCCTTTTTATTGACTTTATTGGGGTGACACTGGTTAACAATATTATACAAGTTTCAGGTGCACAGTTCTACAACACATCATCTGCCCGCTGTACTGTGTGTTCACCGCCCCAAGTCAAGTCTCCATCCATCGCCATTTATCTCCCCTATTACTCCCCCGCCCACACACACACACACCCCTGTGAGCAACACACTGTTGTCTGTTGCAATACTGTAAATGACCGACGTGTGTGGAGACCTTAGTGACACTTCTGTGATGGGCTCAGCAGGAGTAGATTCAGGTAGAACTGGAGGACATAGGTACACAATAAATAAATGTATTGGCTGATTAATAGATAGGAAAGACCATCTCATTTGCCAAGGCGATAAAATAGATGAGTGGCTAGCTGAGGGAAGTGATGCAATCTTTGGTTGGGTTCTCTTTCAGGACAAGACCAGGTAGGTCTGTTTGGGATGGCAGAAACATTTGT
>NW_006282186.1:692977-698594 GCF_000327345.1 Myotis davidii
AGCAGACACGGGGGGCCTGCTTTGCTAGGCCCTCACAATCTGGTAGAGGAGGCAGGATTCACCATAGGGTCACACATACGTACGATCAGTGCCACGGGCGCCGCATAGAAACAGCACACCGGGGGACCGCGTCACTCCGAGCTGCCATCCAAGAGGCTTCCTGATGGAGGTGATGTCCGCACCGACTCCCAAAGGCCAGCGCTCGAGGAGTCAGCGAGACAAGGGAGGCAAGCACTGTGGAGGGGCCAGGCAAAGGGAACAGCGTATGCACAGGCTCAGAGCTGTGAGGGGTGGAGGAGGGTGTGGGGAAAGGGATGATGGAACACGAGGAACTGGAGGGGTCATTGATAACAGAGGCCTAACGCTCCAGCTTGTTTGCCTGGAGATGTCTCCCTGGGAAGCCAAGGTGGCAGGATGTACACTTAGAAAGATCAATGCAGTGAGGAGAATAAATGGGGGTGGGGTGGATGAGGGGACAGGTCAGGCCAGGTAAGGAGACCAGGTAAAGAAAGCTGCTCTAGTCACACACAGGAGAGATGATGGGGACACCTTTGGGAGTGGATTCGAGAGGTTAGCAGCCCTGGCCAGGGAGCTCAGTTGGTCAGAGCATCCACCGGATACACCAAGGTTTCAGGTTTGATCCCAGGGCGCATACAACGGTCAGTCAGTGAACGCATGGGTGGGTGGAACAGCAGGTCTGTCTCTGTCTCCCTCCCTCCCTCTCCATGACCCTCTTTTTCCAAAATCAATGGATAAAAAAACTAAAAAAAAAAAATCATTTTTAAAGAAGATATTAGTAGGGTAGAAGGGGAAAGGTGAAGTAAGGATAGTGGCTTAGGCTATTAAACAGTATCATTTGCCATGAAATGCAAGAGGAAAACCAGGTTTGGGTGAAGGGGAGGCGGCATCTGGACGCGTTAGTGAGTATAGACGGAGTAAGCAGAGATGTGAGAGGCCGGGTCAGCGGGAAGGCGGGTTATGTGGATTTGGACTTTAATTTAGATTAGGAAATTAAAAAAAAAAGTGTGTGTGTGTGTGTGTATGTATATGTGTGTGTGTGTATATATATGTATATGTATATATCCACTCACCAAATTAAAAGTAAGGTGTGAGGAAAAAAATCCAGTGGGGTTTTAGTAAATCCCCCAACATTGTGCATTGAGTCATGTCTTTCCCCATTTAATTTTGGTGCTTTTTGTATTTAAGACCTCTTGCTGCTGTATCTAGCTGTAGGATTCCATGAATTTGGGGGAATATTAGTACCCAAATGAAGGATGTCATAATGCTTTCTTCCAACATTATATTATGAAAAGTCTCAAGAAAACAGTAAAGTTGAAATATTTTTGTTAGTGATTCTACAATTAATATTTCACCACTTTCTTTTATCTGCTCATGTGAGAATTTGCAAACCTCTCTAATCATTATTTGAACTCAGAAGTAGAATATCAAAGACATTTTTCCTAGCTCCATTTTTCCTCTAATTTGCAGGTTTGATCTCCAGGAAACGTTTAGCAATTATGTTAGTATAGTAAGATAGTGAACACCATCATAAATACCAAGAGAAACTGCTCCCAGAATGTGTTTCTGTCTTTGAATTGTATGAATAGGGTTTGATTTTGAAGGGTTATGAGGGTTATTCACATACGATGAGTTTATTTTTCAAAAATAAATCCCTATTAAGGTCCCTGTATCCTCCAGTACAGTTCAGTTGCTTTCTGTTCTCTGGCTGGAACTTTGAAGGAAAGGATAGCAAGGCCACAGGGTAGGCACTGGATGCCGTGGAGTTGGGGATGGTGAGCCTTATCTGAGCAGGGGCTGCCTGCAGGGCCGCAGTGGGCTTGGAAAGGAGACCTGCCAGCTCAGGCCACTTTCCCGGGCGGCTGCCAACACGCTGCCATGGAGCCCTTAGCTTTGCGTGGGGCAGCCTGTCACCCCGACCAGCCTGCCGACATTTGTCATTGAGGGGCCCTGGTTCACGGTGAGTGACTCGGTCGAATGAACCTGAGGTACGGAGTTCAGTTACCTTTTTCCAGCCTAAGTGACGAGCACCTGGAAGTCCCATGGTTTCGAGGCCCGATGGCCTCCCAGCTCAGAGGTGGGTTTGCAGCTGTCTTAACCGACGAGCTGCTGGTGCCCCGAGCTGCCACAGCCAGCCCGGGAACAGCACGGCGCACCTTCCCTCCGCCTTGGGCTGCCACCAGGAATTAATGGTGGTTCGGTGTCCTGTACCGCGTCCCCCTCCCAGCCTCCGTTCCCGTCTGTAAAGCCAGTTGGTCCTAGTAGATCATGTGGAAGGGTTTCTTTACCCCAGGTCTGTGATTGTGATCTAGAACACGACGCGTAGGTCAGTGCCCACCCCTCCTCGGACGCTGGGCAGGCAGTGTTTTCCGGCCCCTCTGAACAGACTTCCCAGGATGTGGCAACTACTGAAGTTCGTGGGACTCTGGGCCTGGGGCTGGCATTGCAAAGCCATTAGCGCCCGTGGGAGGAATGCGAGGGCATCCCGAGGCCTTCGGCAGGAAGCCTTACTCACAGGACGCTTAGCTGACCAGCTGCTGACGGGGCACATTCCCGCCTGGACCTCGGGGACTCGCTCTGCGGTCCCGTGTCACCTCGGGCTGCCCACTGTGAGGGGTGCCGTGGATGTTAGAAGTCTGGCCAGCAAGCGCTTTGAAATTTGAGAGTAGCTACACTAATGAAATAATGATGATGATGATGATGATGATGATGATGATGATAATGCAACCTAAACTGATGTTCTAGTAACATCAATAATCAGAAGAGACATCCTATTTGAATGAATGATTTTCAGGTAAAAAAAAAAATTAGAGTTTTCCTCTTGCCACTGTCCCCTCTCACTGTTATGCCCCAGCAAGAGACAGCAGCGTGTTGCTCCCCAAACCCACTGTGCTGTTTGCTGTTCCTCTGCCTCTGGAAACAGCACCCGATCCTCACCTGCCGTCCACCTCCCAACACCAGCCGGTGGGCAGGGAGCTCAGAGGTGCCCACACTCACCTCTCACAGACACGAAAGCACCACAGGATGGAGTTTATTTGGCTTTCAGTGATTTACCAGGAGCTGGGGGGACGCGGAGGGGGGGGTGTTAGATAGAAAACATGGCTCTAACCCTCTACCTTCCTGTCTTCGCTGCTGTTAAAACGTAAAGAGGACCCAGGTAGGAGCCCACCCCTCCCACCAGTCGTCGCCATGCTGTGCCTCGGGTTTGTGAATCATCCCCCAAACCCACAGCTGTTTAAATAAGGAAAATGAGATTGGGAGGTCATAAACGCCGTGCAGTGGGTGTGAGGCTCTTTTCCAAACCCCGTGATGTTCGCGCTGGGAGTCCTGAGGAAGGTGTCATTAGGAACGTGAGTCACACCTGCGTGGAGCCTGCTCTCTCCAGGGGTGACTCAGGCCAGGAACAGAAATAGCTTTCAGACGAGTCTAAATTCAAACATAACACAGCCTTTGGGTATAGTCATGGGCAGAGGGATTGTGTAACAGCTTCGTAAGGAAAGGAAGAGATCTTCGAGGTACATCTGTAACTTTTGAGATCGGTCTCGTGAAGAGAAAGCCCGGAGGAAATACTCAGTGGTGTTACTCTCAGGGATTAAAAACCAACAGAAGGTCCTGAAAACCAGGGTTTAATGTCAGTCGTGGAGATTTCCAGCTGCTCTCTTTAATACGTTGATGCCGCCGCGAGCCAGCTCATACGAGACGGAAGTGTCGCCGCTGTGAGGACAGCGCCCTGAGCTGTGACCCGCCGTGTGCCGGTCGAGACTGACACCTGGAGCTCCAGCTCACCGCGGCCGCCTTTCCTGTGGCCCCATGCTCGGGGTCTGGGTCATCAAGGATAGTCCCTTCTGTGTTCATTCACGCAAACAGAGGTGAGAGGGACCTGGCCCAGCACAGGGCCAGGAGGTAGGTAGTAACGGTAACAGCAGTAGCTGACACCTTAGCCGAGCACCGTGTGCCAGGTGCTGCGCCAAGTTCACCTGGTTACCTGTTGTAGTAAGCAGTCCCGTGTGGCAGGTGCTATGGTTATACCCATTTTACAGAGAGAGCTAAGGGTCAGAGAGGCCAGTCATTTCCCCCAACATCAGAACAGCTCGAGTAGGAGCCAGGATCAAATCCCAGCAGCCTGGTCCTAAGCCCAAAAATGGTCCTAAGCCATTTCTATCCTGTTCTGTTTTCATAAGTGACTCCTATTTGGGGGGTATTGTTATCCTTTGGGGCCACTCAGTTTCTTCTGGTAAATTACCTTTTTTTAATTTTAAAGAATCAGTTATTGATTTTTAGAGAGGAGGGAAAAACATAGATGTGAGAGTGCAGCATCAGTTGGCTGCCTCCTGCACGCCCCCTACCGGGGATCCAGCCTGCCACCTGGGCGTGTGCCCAACTGGGAATCGAACTGGCAACCTCCTGGTGCACATGATGGTGCCCAAGCAACTGAGCCACACCAGCCAGGGCTGGTAAATTACCTTTTTTTTTTTTTTTTTTTGCAATGGTTTTCACGTCTTAAGGAAGAACGGATTCAGCCCCGGAAGCTGGGCATTTCTGTGCCAGGCCTTAGTTACCTGGTTGTAGCTTGTTGTTAATGGTGCATGTCATCATAATCGCCCATGACTCCAACCAATGCACTGTTGGTTATAAGAGAGGATTCCAAAAAAAGGTAATTAACAGAGAAAGCAACAAAAACACAACGTGGCCCGTGGCCCGTGGCCCGTGATGGAATTCCTTTCTCTTACTATTGGACATGAATAGGAGCTCGTTACTGGTGTGCCTTCCGGTCAGTGTGGGCCCATAACTGAGGTGTGCTGTCCGGCTCCGGAATCCGTCCTGCAGTGGTAGTGTTGGTGCACTGCTGGCTACAAAAGGCCTCCGTCAGAGGAAGCTGGTTCCACCGGGCGTGGCGGGAGGGGCCTCCGTGCTCTGGTCTCATTGGCATTCCCCCATCCTGACCGCCATTTGATGGTCTCTGTTCCAGCCGACGCAGCTGGCCATGCTTCTCTCTGCATGGAAGCTCTTTCCTAGCCAGCCACCACTGTCCCCTCATCTGACACCTCCTCCAGGCAGCCTTCCCTGACTGCTCAGGGTCCCTCATGCTCCGCTTACCCTACTTTGTGCATGCGTCATACGAGACCCTCACTTCCCGTTTCTTACATGTCTTCCCTGACGCGCATTGGCCTGGGAAGAGCCAGGATTGGCATTTGGATAAACACCCTGACATGTTTGGGAGAGAGACCGCGGTAGAAATGACATGGAAACTGGCAGTACAGTGTCTGGTGTCTACTGTTTAGGAGGCCCTGTCACGTGCACCACCTTTGAGTCCTCACAGCAGGTCTGGGAGATGGAGCCTGGATCCCAGGGCACCGACGTGCCAACGGCAGCTCTCCCGGTGCACGTGCAGTTAAGGGGTAAAGCCAGGACTTAAGCGTAGGTCTTCTGACCCAGTCCTGTGCTCTCAGACCCTGAGATCAGGCCAAGGCCAGTCTGTAAAAGGGTAGTAGGATCCATCACAAAAGCGTGTCATTCTTGTCCTGACCAACTGGAGCCAGTGGAAGAATGGGCAGGTCTTCATTTCTCCCTCCTTCCTCCTCAGCACTCCACCCCCCGC
>NW_006282186.1:698751-703014 GCF_000327345.1 Myotis davidii
CGGGAAGGGCTGTACAATTAAGCAGTTGAACAGATGTTAATAACAGAGTGGGGTGTTCTCCCCAGCCCTGGGGGTGGGGGGTGGGAGGGAGTGAGCCAGCAGCACACTCAGAGCTGTATATGAACCACTCCCCTGTATGGGGGGCCCGCATCCTTTCCACAAGCAGGTGACCCAAGGAATGTAGTGTCATTAGAGGACGGAGAGCGAGATTTGGGGCAGCATTCCCTAAGCTTTAAAAATTCAGAGTTTAATACTCAGCCTTGCTCTGTTCTAGGTACTCCTGGCAATGTTGTCGAAGGGAGGAATTTTAGATTGATTGATTGATTGATTGATTTCAGAGAGGGAGAGAGAGAGAGAAACATCAATGATGAGAGAGAATCATTGACCGGCTGCCTCCTTCACGCCTCCTACTGGGGATCAAGCCCACAACCTGGGTGTGTGCCGTTGGCCGGAGTCAAACCCAGGACCCTTCAGTCCGAAGGCTGACGCTCTGTCCGTGAGCCAAACCGGCTAGGGCTCTCAGGGAGGGATTTTTAATTTCAGAGAGAAGGTAATGATGCTACCACAATAGAACCTTAGACTGGACTCCCAAATCCTTCCAGTGAGTCAGTGTCAGTTATCTGCACCTGGTTGTTTGCAGTCAGATGATATACCAGCATTTATTATGGTTTTATTGGCTGGGGTCAAGGTCAGGAAGAGATGCAGATGTGATTAGAGGTGCCTCCCACAGGACATTCAGAGGTCAGAGCAACTCAGGGAGGTCCACCTAGGCCAGTGGTCGGCAAACCGCGGCTCGCGAGCCACATGCGGCTCTCTGGCCCCGTGGCATGGGCCACGAAGTTTCAAGTGCACTGTATGTGCACGCCCGCACGTGGTATTTTGTGGAAGAGCCACACTCAAGGGGCCAGTTTGCCGACCACTGACCTAGGCTAATGTCATTGTTCATTCATTCACTCAGCATACATTTCTTGAGCACCTACTGTGTGCCACGCAGTGGTTATCACTGAGATGATGATGATAGTGATGAAAAAAGAGACATGACCTCTGTCATCACGGAACAGCTGGTGAGAAGTCGGGGTACGTGCTGCGAGGGAGGAGGTGCCCTGGGGTAAGCGGCCTTCCTCCCGAGAGGTTCGCTGAGGGGTGATTTCCCAGGGTGAGAGCTGCAGGATGAGGAACTGTCGGAGGAGGAGTTGGGGTGAGGGTTCCCTACATAGACAACAGCACATTAAAAGGCTCTGGGCCGGGCCAGTGTGGCTCAGCGGACTCATGAATCAGGAGATTCCTGGTCAGGGCACATGCCAGGGTTGTGGGCTAGGTCCCCAGCAGCGGGCGTGCAGGAGGCAAGCGATCTATTGGTGATTCTCTCTCATCATTAGTGTTTCCATTTCCCTCTCCCTCTCCCTTCCTCTCTCTGAAATCAATAGAAACATTGTAAAGAATGGCTCTGGAGTGGGGAACGAGGTTGGCTTTGAGGATGAAGGAGGCAGGTGTGGCCCAGGATGAGGGAGCAGCAAGCAGGTGCGGCCCTCCCAGGCCGTCAGTTGGTCCTGTGAGCGTCCCCAGCCGAGGGCGTCCCAGAGGCTGCCTGCCCCTTCCCTCTTCCTGTTGTCACCTGTGGAGGGAATAAACAAGGAGAGAAGATGAAAGCGAGTCTCAGTGAACCTGTAGCCAGTCGTCATTTCAGGTACCAGAAAGTTTGCAGACACGCCCCAGGGGCTGTACCGCGGCTCTAGGGTGAGTGGCTTTAAGGCAGATGCCCGGCTCGCTCTGCCTGGGCCACTCGGACCCGCCCTGGAGCCAAAGGATGGCGGTGAGCACAGGGCGTCGGATTGAAAAACCGAAATCTCGGTTGATGCTGAAAAGCGAACCTGGGTTGTTGGGCCCGGGAGGCTCTGGAAGGTCCTCCACTGCGTGAGGTGGACCTGACCCCCAGGGGGCGTCCTCGGCTCTTTCTGCTGTCAGGACCCCTCAAGTTTGGGAAGGCAAAGGGGCCGGCAAGGTGGCCGCAGGCTGTGTCCCGCCGGGACCGGACATGGTGGGGGGCAGGCTGTGGAGCCAGCACGTCCCCCCCCCTTTACCTGCACTCTCTCCTCATTTTAGAAGAAATGAACTTTGAACGCAGAAGGAAGAGAGCGCTTGATGCTGTGTACACAGCGTGGTCAGAAGGATCGCCTTCTAATCTTTTACTGCCCGCGGGGCAGGTGGTGCGGGAAGCTGCTGGCAGGAGGGGCTGTTTTCTCAGGGGTGGTTGTGCAATGAGAGTATGTTTGAAGCTGCAGGAGGTCCGAGCGGCTTGCCCACAGGCATGTTACGCAGAAGTCTCCCTCCATGCGATCTTGTTTGCTTGGTGTCATTGGGAGTGTTGTGCCCACAGATCGCTGGAGCTCTGGGCTGCACAGCTATGCCCATTCTGTAGTTAAAGTAGCGCTTTTTCTAAAAAGGACTCGACTGCCCTCGCCGGGTGGCCCAGCTGGTTGGAGCGTCGCCCCGGACACCAAAAGACTGTGGGCTTGATTCCCACTCAGGGTGCCTTTGTGAGGCAACCAATTGATGTTTCTCTCTCACCTTGATCTCTCTCCCTCCTTCTCTCTCTTTCTCTCTCTCTCTCTTTCTCCCCTCCCCCTCCCTCTCCCTCCCTTCCTCTCTCTAAAATCAATAAAAAAAAATCCTCGCTGAGGATTGAACATTTTTTTTTTTTAATAAAAAAAGGACTCTACTGTCAAAGCTCTCCTGAGATGCCATCTGAGGTCGTTCCTTCAGCAGCTGTTAGTGAATAGGTTGCTGTTGTAGCCTAACCGTGACTCGTGTCTGCGGAGGAGAGACAAGGGGATGCTCTGTCTCTGTCCAGTGGTGACGTGGAGGTAGACAGTGACTGAGCAGGTGCTGGGGACCGGGCTGTGCTGAGCTTGCGTCTGGGGCCGTGACCAGACGTGACCAGTCGGTGAAAGGAGAAGTGAGGGTATTTTTAGCCGTCAGGGCTGCTCGGAAACGTCGGTTTTCCCCGGCCCAGCGGCTCCCAGAGAGAGGCAGCTGTGCGCTCATTCGCTCCAAGTCAGTGTCGACACATTCTGCTTCTGTTTGATACTTCAGCACACTCGTGGGGACTGGTAAGCAGCTGATTTGATGGAGTAGCTTTGAAACCCACACAGTTGAGCTCACATGCGTGGGGTTCCCGTGAGGGCCTCCGAGAGAGCCCCTTGGCCCGGGGACCGCCCTGTCCCTCGGCTGGTTTACCTGGAAAGGGTCTTGAGGACACCCTTCACTGCGTCCTTCCCTGTATTCGGGGATCCAAGCATGCACGGAAGCTCTGCTCTTGAGAGCCACGTGACCTCTGCAGTTAGGGTCTCACCGTTCTGGGTGCACCAGGGTAAGCCACTACCATGTGAAGCCATCTGAGGATTTGGGTGCAATTTTAGAGATGTGGTAAAGGGAAGGGAGTCGGCCTGGGCTGGGTCAGCTGCCCCTAGACTTGCCTTTGCAGGCTGAGGGAGAGCACTAAGTCCCTGGCACACAAGGGCTTTACCCCCTCTGGCCACTTCTGGTTTCCTGGCCATGGTTGTGTTTGAAGTGCCTGCAGGCCATCCACGCCAGTGCTGCCAACCCCGGGCGTGTGGACGAAGGACTGGGGTGGGGTTGGGAGGCCGGCCTCTTGGCTCTGAGTCCCAGCTGGGCCGGCCACCCACTGGCTGTGAGCCTCCGGGCACATTAAAGTCACTTCCTGCCTTTGTGCTGTAGTTTCCTCGTCCGAGGGATGGGAATGGTGGTGGTACCCTCGGGGCTGCGCCGCCCCAATGGGTTAATCCCTGTGGAACGCCCGCCAGGGGCTGGGCCTTTCCTGGGATGAATCACAGCCTGCATTCCAGGTGACGGTCTGTTACCCGTTCTCCTGCCTCGTGGGCAGTTTTGCCTCCGAGTGGCAAACACGAAACAGCCAGCGTGTGCACAGTCGGTCAGAGCGCGTGGAAGGACCAGGGGAGCCGAGGGGCCAGGATGGGTTCGAGAGGCCCTTCCGACGGGGCAGCGGGGCTCCGGGGCCCCCCTCTCCCGATGCGGGCGCAGCAGGCCTGGCCTCCCCAGGGAAAGCGGGAGGGCCCCGCGTGGAACCCGTGCCCAGCATCTCCCCGGGATGGCGGCGCGGTAGACACGCCTCAGGTAGGCAGCTCGCTGGCCTCCCAGGCAGCACCGGCCCGTCCCCTGCACTTTGGGGGCCTGTCAGACTCCTGAGCTCCTGGACCAGCTGGTTCTCCCCGACACACACTC
>NW_006282186.1:703052-709902 GCF_000327345.1 Myotis davidii
GGACTTCCACTCTCAACCTGCACTGGCTCAGGCTCTCCGCACTCGTGTGGAAACAGCCTGGAGAGGTGGGACACCGGTGTCCGCGCTGTGTTCCCCCTCCCCCTTACACACACACACACACACTGGCTGGTATCTCATGCCTTCCGTGGAGAAACGCGCGTTTGGGGGCGGGGGGGAGCTGCCCCCTCCTCAGAATCTGCTCGGTGGTTCTGACCAGCTGGGGAGAGCTCCCTTCTCTGAGGTCGGTGTGGTTCCCGCCAGTCTCCCACAGAGAATCGCACCTTCAAAGCAGCGGTTCTCAACCTGTGGGTCGCCAGCCTGGGGGTCGAACGACCCTTTCACAGGGGTCGCCTAAGACCATCCTGCATATCAGATATTTACATTACGATTCATAACAGTAGCAACGTTACAGTTATGAAGTAGCAACGAAAATAATTTTATGGTTGGGTCACAACATGAGGAGCTGTATTAAAGGGTCGCGGCATGAGGAAGGTTGAGAACCACTACCTTTAAAGGCTGCCAGCCACCTGGGGAGTGGGCAGGTAAGGGGCATCGACGACTCGGGGGCTAAACTGGTGAGCAGTCTGGGAGGAGGAAGCCAGGGTGAGGGCAGACCAAGTGGTGCTGATTATCTTGCAAGTCACAAACCCGAACTTGCGTGAGAGTTCTGTGATTTAAAAGGGGGAACCACCTTGAATAGATAAAATGTCTTACATCAATTTTACAACGAACTAGACTGTGAGAATGGTAAATGTCCTTTATCACTCAACATTGTTAGTTCAAAAAGCTAGAAAAGGCCAGTCCCTTCTGTGGTCAAAACCAAGGGCTCCCAGTGTTTTTCCAACAAACCTGGAAATTCTTTCCCTGGCCTGGTGGGGCTGGGCCGCTGGAATGGCTGTGTGCGGCTGCCACCTTGTGGCCGGTGCCAGGCGGTGCATGTGTGACCTGTTGCTGAATCCTGTGAAGTGTGTGTGTGTGTGTGTGTGTGTGTGTGTGTGTGTGTATAAAAAATATACTTTTACTTATTTTACAGAGGAAGGGAGAGGGAGAGAGAGTTGGAAACATCAGTGATGAAGGAATCATTGATCGCCTGCCTCCTCCACGCCCCCTACGGGGGATCGAGCCCACAACCCGGGCATGTGCCCTAGCTCGAACGAACCCGGGACCCTTCAGTCTGCAGGCTGACGCTCTATCCACTGAGCCAAACTGGCTAGGGCTGAACTCTATTTTTAAAGGCCTTTTACAAAGACTTTTCTCAGTCGCTCTCACCACACATGCAATTCCATCTCCGGGGCTTTGGTTCTGTCTAAGCCAGTGATGGCGAACCTATGACACGCATGTCAGAGGTGACACTCGAACTCATTTTTTTGGTTGATTTTTCTTTGTTAAATGGCATTTAAATATATAAAATAAATATCAAAAATATAAGTCTTTGTTTTACTATGGTTGCAAATATAAAAAGATTTCCATATGTGACATGGCACCAGCGTTAAGTTAGGGTTTTTAAAATGCTGACACGCCTAGCTCAAAAGGTTCGCCATCACTGGTCTAATCTGTACTCTGCCCTCTTTGGACTCCAGTGACTGCCTCCCAACAAGCTTCCCGGCGGCCTCTGGACTGACTTTCTAGCATGTGAATCAGATCTGATCGTCTTTTCCTTTCTTTTCCAGGTTCCAGCGCCACCCTGGGAAGACCCCGAGGCCAGTCCCCTGCCCGGACGGCGTCTCTGCAGACACACGTCTCTCTCTTCCTCGCCTGCCCCCTGCCAACACCTGCTGGCTCTCCCCCTCATCTCAGGTATCACCCCCAGGAAGCCCTCTGGGTTGAATGAGATCGTGTGATGTCATAACATAATGTGACAGGAAAGGGAGGAAATGTGAGGGGACGTGACACACTGCATCGTAACCGGCCTCTCCTTCCTCTCCCACAAGACTGGTGGCTTGAGAGAGGGGACTTTTGCCTCCGGGCGCGGCGTCTGGCACGGAACGGCCGCTCACTGACTGTGAGGAGGAGTAGAGGGAGGGAGAATAGAGCCAGGCAAAGGCCCGCGTCTCCAGGTTTCCTCCTAGGGATGTGCGGCCCTCGGACGTAGGAGCTGTCACTTGGCGAGCAGCGCTTCCTCACTCCCTTTGCACTGTTGTCTCTGCTCAGCCATCCCACTGGCAAGTGAACCTTTTTAAAAACGCACTTCAGTGGTACCACCTCCTCACTCCGAGCTCCGTCAGAGAGTCAGGTCCTCCAGCCTGCAGGCCGGGGCCTCCTAACTCCACCCAGCCCCCGGCTCACACCACCGCTCTAGATGCCCTGGGTACCTTTTGTGTTCTAGAACTCAGGGATTACCTTGCTGGTGAATGGAGTTATTTAAAGGCCGCGTGGCAGAAGCGCACTGAAAGTGTCAGCTAAGACGTGTGACACCTGTGGGTCCCCGTGAAGCCGTCCAAGAGGAAGGCATTGCCTTGTGCCTGCCGGGAGCTGACGGTCCGGCTGGTGCTCCACGGGAGGTCACGAGAGAGCAGGAATCAGCCCATCACCAGGCAGCGTGTGATCAGTGGCCACAAAAGGGCCCGAGAACGGGATGGGGGTTAAACAGGAGGATGCGTGTGAAAGTGCCTCGCCCTCCACGCCTCCTGGCCCAGGCGGGCCTGCCGTCGGCTCTCACACAGGACTCCGCTCCACTTCCTGCTCCCCAGGGACTCGCCCCTCGAGAGAAGGCCTGGCCACCCCCCGGCCTCACGTGCCCACCCCGTCGGGGAGCCCAGCTGCTGAGATAGTGAGGGGGACGCGCCCTGAGATTTAGTTAGCACCCAGGGTCCCCGAAACAGGCCCCGTCTCCCTCCCGGTCTCCCTGTTCCTCCTCTAAGCCTCTTCTCTTCCTTCACAATTGAGCCCAGGCTGGGTTGCCGCTCCCTCGTTAAAGGGTTTGTGCATGGGGAATGGGCAGAGGGAGTCCCCCGTGGAGCAGCGCGGAGCCAGTGACGGCTGGCACCTGGGCCCTTCTCCCCAGCAGAGCAGGGCAGTGAGGGGCTCTCGGTGGCTGGAGCCGCGGGCATGTTGCAGGGTGGAGGGAAGGCCCTGAGAGCTCAGAGCTCCCTGCTGGGAGGCCTCACGGGCACTCGTGTGTCTTGTGGGCAGTGCGCTACTTTCCTTACTTTTGAAAACCATGGTGACGTGATCAGGAGGTGTCGAAACGGGGAGCTGCCTTCCGGCCCCTGCCATCACTGTACGTCACAGCCTGGGGCTCCCGGGGCGACCCAGGCGCGCGGGACCCCGTGCCAGCGAGGCCCTTCCTACGCCTCCTGCCCCGCCTGTGAGCAAGGCCCTTTCCTCGGGCTGCCCTGGCCCTGGCCCTGGCCCTGGCCCTGAGCTGTGAGTCCTTCGGGTCCCTGCAGCTCTGTTCTGTTCTGTGCCTCTGCCCTCGCGGCTGGTGGTGACCCAGGAGGCGGCAGCACCCACACAGCAGGTGGCCGCCAGAGCTGAGTCACTGCCCTGGGAACCGTGCCCTGGCGAGGCCGGCTCGGGAGCCCTCGGTGCCTGCCCCGCGGCGAGAGCAAAGGGCTGGGGCTCTTCCTGCAAGGGGGGGGGGGGGCACCGGGCCGGTGAGGAAGGGAAGGGGAGCCACTTGAGGAGCCGAGAAGGAAGGTGCCCCGGCGGCAGGCTCTGGCGGGTGGCGGTGGCCGAGCACTGAGCGTCTGCTCCCGCCGTTATAGTGATGGCCGTGGCTGTTGTGTTTAAATGCTCCAAAACCACCCATTTAGGGATAGCTTTAAAAATGGGGTGCGGAGGCTCTCGGATGCTTCAAGGTGCTCTCTGGCCTGTGAATTAAGGGGGCGTAGGCAATAAAACGAGACAGAGAGATTGCTAAACTCCTGCTACTCTAGGAAAATGAGCAACTGAGGTTGAGGGTTTTAAAAAACTTAAAAGTTTCTTACTGTTCATAGGTGCTCTGATGGGTGCTGTGCTTAAAGATAATGCTGCTTGTATTTCATTTCCAGAGAGGACAGACATGTGGTGTTGCTTTTGAAAGGAGGTTTTTAAAAGGAAAAGGAGAGCCTGGTTTGTTGACTATACCAGGGAACAAGAGGTGACCTCAGTCTGGAAAACCAGCTGGCCCCCACCTCTCTGTGTCCCGCAAAACAAGCCCTTTGTCAAGCAGCAGAAGGCGGGCCAGTCATCGTTTCAGCTGACCAGGATTCTTCAAGGAAACAAAGCAAGAGGCGCTCTGCATTTTCACAGCTGAACAGAGCTCTTAGGAAACGCCGCCAGCTCACTCAGCGCCCACGAGGCCATGGGAGCGTCTGGTGACCATTAGTCAGGGGCCTGAATGCAGAGGCTGGGGGTGGGTGAGCCGTGCTGCCACCGCGGCCAGCTCGCAGGACCAGAGAGAATAGAATCACGGCTCCTGCTTTTTGAGCTCAGAATTTTTTAACTTAAAAAAAGTTTAGTCCTAGCTGGTTTGGCTCAGTGGATAGAGCATCAGCCCTCAGGCTGAAGGGTCCCGGCTTCGGGTCCAGTCAAGGGCACGTGCCTCGGTTGCCGGCTCAATGGGGCCTGTGCAGGAGGCAACCAATCCATGTGTGTCTCGCACATCCTGTCTCTTCCCCCTCCCTGCCACTCCCTCTAAAATCCCCTGTGAGGATTAACAACAACAAAAGGGGTTTTTTTTACACATTGTGTGCCCAGTTAATTCTGTGGAGCTGAGGAATCCCCAGAGGCAGCGGTAACCGCCTTGCTCTGGGTGTGTGCCCTGGGACCACTCGGGGCCGGGGAGGTTGCCTTAAGTCGGGGGAACTGTGAGTTGTCAGTTATGCTGCGACCTGCGACCAGAGGTGCGCTTTCTCCTTCCGCTTCCCGTTTGCTCTCACGAGCACTGTACGGATGAAAAGTCAGCCACACAGAAATACAGACGGTCAAAACGTGTCCTGGTGTTTCTGAGGCATAAGAACGGAGGCAGATTCTACCAGAAACCAGACCATTTCGGGGCCCTACGTCTATATGATTGCAGGTCGGTGAGGCCTGAATCGAGATGCATGTGGCAGTCCGAGGTCAGCTGATTCTAGAAGCCACGCCAGTCCAGAGACTCACGGGAATTTGGGAGGGCAGTTTGGGGAGAGAGGATCTTAAGAAGAGGGAAGCTTTCGTCTTTGTTTTCTGACGGGTGTGGGGTAGGAGAGCTGACCTGCTTTGGGATAGAATTTGCAAATCCGTCACTCCGGGTGACCCTCCCGAGAGATCAGCGGCCGGCTGGATGCGCCCGGCCCTTAGGGGAGTGCGTGGACAGTACCGCAGCCGGCTGGATACGCCCGGCCCTTAGGGGAGTGCGTGGACAGTACCGCAGCCGGCTGGATGCGCCCGGCCCTTAGGGGAGTGCGTGGACAGTACCGTGGTGCCGGCTGGATGCGCCGGCCCTTAGGGGAGGGCGGTGGACAGAACGTGGTGCCGGCTGGATGCGCCCGGCCCTTAGGGGAGTGCGTGGACAGAACCGTGGTGCCGGCACCGACACCGGGCAGCACGCAGGCGCGGGCGGGGTAAGGGCAGGCGGCGGTGAGAGCTCCCGGGCACGGTGGGTTTATCCCGCCCTCTGCAGTCGGAGCCAACATTCTCCCTGGTCTTGAATGACTGAGAATGTTTCCCTCTCGGCCGGTCGCCGTCCACTCACGGGCTGGCGACTCGAACCCCTCAGGTGAGGTCCGAGCAGAGAGCAGCCTGACGCCCACGTCGTGTGGGTTTTAGAGCAAAGGCGAAGCCGTGAAACACAGCCTGCTTGTTCCGGGGGTGCAGAGACGGACCTGGGGGCCCGGGGCTGCCAGACACCGGGGTGGCCGCCCGGCCCCTTGTCCAAACCTCGGGAGGGGGTGTTTCCGAGGGGCCCTCGGCCTCCAGGCTGCGAGGCCACCTGCCCTTTGAGGAATGTGACTGACGTGGGTCAGAGGGAGACCGTCACTTACCCAGAAGGAAACCAGCCAGTTAGGCACTTGCCGTCGTGGCTTCTTCCACACGCCTGGGGCGGGGTGGTGACCTAGCTCCGGGCACCAACAGGAGCAGTAGCATCTCTGTGTTCCCGGTCACAGGGTTTGGTGCCCTCCCTCCCTCTCTCTCTTTCCAGATGGGAGCCACACCGGTTCTTAAGAAACCAGCTGAACCCTTCCCGCAGGAGGGAGAGTTGAGCAATGTTCTGAGCACATGCTGTTCTGGGCCCCGAGGAAATGCCGTCGCTAGAAGATGCTCTAGACCTGAAGGGGCTGGGAAAGCCCAGGACGGGGAAGCGGGCGGAGCCTTCGGGACAGCAGGTGCCAGCCTCTTCCTGCCCGGCTGAGGCCTGGAGGGGGCTGCCCCCCCCCACACACAGTCCGGATGTTCTTCTCTGGACCCCACGCCACCTCCACCGTCCACAGGGGCCATACAGGGGCACGCCGGGCGCCACAGCCCCCAGCCGGCGCCTGCCCAGCCGCTTCCCGGCCTCTAGGGAGACGGTGTGGCCTTGCTGGCACCAGGAGATAACGTCGTTCACCTGAGGAGGGAAAGCCCATCCAGGAAAGAGGCTTTGCCCAGACCCTGCCCAGGTGCCCAGGTGCCCGGGCAGCGGCCTGCGCTTCGTTACGGCGGCGGCACAGCGGTCAGACAGCGTTTCCCCCAGAGCGTAAGTATCCAGGGAAGCAGCTCCGGGATCTCCCGGGAGGACTGCCCTCGTCCTGGGAGGAGCGGCGGCACGGCCCCAGGTCCCGCCCCCGTGGAGGCAGAGTCACCTGTGTTTGCCGGCGACACGGTTTTGGAGATAAGGAGCCACACGTCCTCCCGTCACCGGCTGCCTCCTCCAAGGCAGGCGTGGGTTCCAGGAAGAGCCGAGGAGGAG
>NW_006282186.1:730603-740369 GCF_000327345.1 Myotis davidii
CGCCCCCAGGCGTCTTCCCGGGTGGGGCCGCGGTCCCTGGTTCCCACGCGGCACAAGAGCGAACACCCCGGCTCTGCCTGGTGAGATGGGGGCCTCGGAGTTGGGGGGGGCGTTGTTTAAACCCGCCTCCGCTTGGAAAGATTCTGCTTCGTCCCATGTGTGTGTGCTTACTGTTCTCATCTAGCAAATGTTTCCCGTTTGTCTCGGGAAAAAGTTTCCTAACAGAAAATTACACAGAAAGCTGGAAAGTGAACTAGAAAGCGTGTGTTGTTTTCTTCTTCAGCACGGCCCTCCCCTCGGCGGCTCCTTTCCTGGCCTTCCCGGGGGTCAGGCTGGGCCTGCTGTGCACTCGCCGTCGCGTGGGAACGTCTTCGTGCCGTGCAGTGCACGTGACAGTCGTGCCCATTTCCCCGCCAGTGAGCGCGTGTCGGTCCCCGGGGACCTGCCAGCCCCTGTGACCTTCAGAGGCGTTGGAGTCTGGGAAGGGGCTCTTGTTGGGCGTCACTGAGTCACTTCTCTCCGTCCCAGACCAGTGGGCACCTGGCACACTAGTCCCCAAGGCACCTGAGAAAGGGCTCCCAGCCCCTCGGGACCAAAAGGAACTGCCCACCCGCGTGGTCTACTTGCCCACCCGCTGTGGGTGGAGGGAGCAGCCCTTGCCCACCCCAACTGGTCGACTTGCCCACCCGCTGTGGGTGGAGGGAGCAGCCCTTGCCCACCCCAACTGGTCGACTTGCCCACCCGCTGTGGGTGGAGGGAGCAGCCCTTGCCCACCCCAACTGGTCGACTTGCCCACCCGCTGTGGGTGGAGGGAGCAGCCCTTGCCCACCCCAACTGGTCGACTTGCCCACCCGCTGTGGGTGGAGGGAGCAGCCCTTGGGAAAGATGTTCCTGACCCCAGAGGTGCCTCACTGGTGGGCCCTGTGGCCTCTAGAGTTTCCCCTCCTAGGGTCTGCCCCGTTGTCATAATAACGTCTGTTTACTTGTCTTTCCCCTGCTGCCCTGCCCTGCCGCTCTGTGTGGACTGGTGCCCTGTCTTGCTCACCTTAGTGACCCAGCACATGGCTTCCCACGTACTACAGTGGGGCCTTGACTTACGAGTTTTATTCGTTCCGAGACCAAGCTCGTTAAGGAGCTCGTTAACTCAAATTACTCTATCAACTCAATGCAAAAAATCAGCCGAGACTCGTAAGTCAAGGCCCCACTGTAGGTCTTAGCAGATGTTTCTCATCTCCTGCCGTCCTGGTCTCAGCTTTCCCTGTGTGTGTGTGTGTGTGTGTGTGTGTGTGTGTGTGTGGTGGTGTATATGTACGTGAGCTCTCTTACACACACACACACACCTTCTGCAGTCTTGTTATTCAAATCCCTTGCCATCTAACCTCCCGTAAGTCCCATTTGCAAAATTCAGTGGCTTCCCCCCCATTCTTACTGAGCTGCACCTGCCTGCTACATTCCACATGATGTCACTGTCCCCTCCCTGCCCTCCTCCCCTTTTGCCACCTGCCCAGGCCGCCCCTGTGGAGCCCGGCTCAGGCCGCATCCTCTGCAAAGCTCCCCACCACCACCACCTAGTCAGCCTGCCCCAAGCTCACCTGGCCGTGAATGGCCGTCGTCATTCGGTCAGAGTGAGGCCCTCCACCCACAGCGGGTAGACTTGCTCCTGTGTATTAGACGCCACCCCACAGAGTGTACGGCCACACACAGGTGTGTCCACGCCCTCTACGCACGCGTTTCCGGCAGCTCCCAGCTCAGCGCTGGCTCCAGGGTCCCTCGGTGAATGTGTGAGTGTGAGTGTGAGCTGACTCGTTGAGAGGGCGGCGGCGTCAGTAGCGTGGAGATGTGGCTGCGTGCTGTCTTCCCGCGGAGCCTGGTTCCGCCCTGTGTGTGTGTCACTCCGCCTTGCTTGCTCTGTGCCCTCCGAGCCCTGTCTGCCCGCCGCGTCGTGGACTCTGCATCAGGGGTGGGGAAGCAGAGGGAAACGGTTGGGACATCCTCACCCGTTTGAGAGCCCGTTTGTCCCTCTGCAGGCGCTTGACTGTGTTGGAACGCCTGTGCTTATGTGCCACGCGCGCCCTCCAGAGCAGCCCAGACCCAGCCTCTGGGCACCGACGCCCAGCGTTCGTCTCGCACACCAACTTTAACGTCTTGGTTGTACATGCTCTCGACACTTTATCCCGGGTGCCAGCTGCGCTGTCCCGAGGGGGGGAGGTGGGTGGGGCCGACCGTGACTGCAGTCACCTCTGCACCATGTGTTGTGAGGGAGTTGGGTGCAGTGTCGCAGCCTGAGGATCCTTATTCCCACGTGGCCAACGAGGAAACCAAGGCTGCGTGCCAACTGACCGGGGACGCTGGGATCCAGGTCTCTGGTCCCAGCGCGTATCCGTGCTGCTGTCTCCACTTGCATGTGCCACTGACGGCAGGTCACTGCGTGGCCCTTGGCGTTAACAAGGCAGCACCCAGGAAGCCCAGGAGCCCAGACACGCAGGCGCTCAGGGGAAAGGCGAAGGGAAGGGGCAGCTGTGATCGGTAGGTTTGATCCCCAGCAGCGGGTGACGGGCAGCTTCCGCGGCCTTGGCGGCTCTGGAGGAGGGCGCTGCTCTGACGGGCTGTCCTGCTGAGGGTTGGCCTGGACGCCTCCAAAACAGAGGCTCCCCAGGGCAGTGGGCCCACTGGCTCTCGCGCTCTGCCCGGGAGACGGGTCCGGTACAAGCCTCGTCCTGCGCTTGGACGGCAGGAGGCTCGGATGTTCACGGGAAGCTGAACGTGCACTTGTCAGACTCACACCCTCCCAGTGGGGAAACCTGACCAGGAGCTCGCTGTTTTCGGGACCGAAACCTTCGCAGCCGCCTGAGTGACCCGCTCTGAGTACTTGTCCAAACGCTGCAAAGCCCCCAGGAGACGGCGCCCTCTCCGACCCCACGCCCTCTCCTCGTCCTTGGGTCAGGCAGTCTTGGAAACTAGAGCTGTTGTTTTATAACAGCCTTTAAGTATTCCTGAATCGTGACTTGAATGTTACGTTTACCCTGATACGTCTCCCTTCCCGTTGGTACGTCTCAGCTAGACCACGATCGATGTATTTTTCAGTTGTAAGACACGATGGACTCTCACCATGGCTTTTCTCTTCCTGCTCAAGATCCATTGCTATTCAAGGAGCAACCAGACTCTTCCCAACAAGGTACGTCCCTGCTCCGGTGGAGTCCTGACGTGTGTGAGCGTCCCTGCAGCAGCACACGCTGGGTCGCAAGGGGCTGAGAGGTCACACCTGTGAGCAGTTTGTTCTGGGTCACGTATTGGCATGGCCAGCCCGTGTGCTGATACCGTGGCCTTTCAGTCCCTCCGCAGCGCTGTAATCATTAACTGAGAGGTCGCAGTGGGCGGTAACTTGCCAGGACGGACTTTCCTTCATCGCAGGGTTGAGTGGCTCGGCCTCCTTGAGCGCTAAGCCCCTCGGGCTGTAGCGCAGGGACTCCGCGGCTGTGGCAGGTCACCGGTGCGGAAGACGCCAGCGTTCCCTGGAGCCATCAGTTTTCAGAAACAAAGACCTGACAGCCCCGTCTCCTGCGCCCTGGTGGAAGGTGGGTCGCAGCTCCAGGTGAGCCCGTGCAGGGAACGGAGCCTGTGGTTGCAGCTCAAACTGCCTCCCACCTGGTTCCCAGGGCGGAAGAGGAGCTGTGCTCGCGGGCCAGGGCTGCCCTCTGCTGGCCCTCCGGCGCCAATACTGCGGCAGCAGGAGGCTGCAAAACCCATTTGGAAAGCAGGAACTCGCTCCTACCTTCTGCGCGGGCTGCTTTCATGCCCGTCTTCTGCGGTTGCAGCTGTAGCTGATGCCATGTTTCATGTCACCGTCATCTTGCCGATCAAACCTTGGATGCCTGTGAAATGCACATCCTCGTCTCGGCCGAGGTCTTCCTCAGCTGCGGCCGCCCCAGCGCAGAGCACGCCAGCACCGGAGGCCTGAGCCCTGCACGCACAGGGACTTGCCCAATGCGTCTCTTAAGCAGGAAAGAGAAGGTGCTGCTTGTTTGTCATTTTTTTTAATCCCTGTCCTTAGGACGCCGGTACAGTAACCGGAGGAAAAGCTGACTTTTATTTCCTCTGTTGCTCAGCTGGTTTCCTAAGGGCTCACCTGTCATTTCCGTTCCCAGTGCCAGTCTCCTAGCAAAGGCCCCTGAGGTCCCTGTGCTGGAGATGCCTGCCAGCGGGTTGCCTGCCTTCACACCCCTGCCTGGTAGAGGCTTGGGCTCCTAAGTCAACCTCAAGGGAGCTGGGTTTTATTTTGTCCCAGGAAATGTGTTTTCAAATGGCCATCGTGTTTGGTCTCTGTTCCTTTTCTCTTAAACGCTCAACTCCCAACTTAGCATCAGAAGAAGGCACAGCACGGACTGCCGCCTGGCGTGGTGGGGGGGACAGGCAGGACTCTGGCCATGTAGCCACCACTTACCGACTGTTTACATTGTGTCGTTTCTAGTTCAAGCTGCTTCCGTTAATTTTCACACCGACGCTGTGTGATAGGTACTGTTATTACCCGATTTCACAGACGAGGAGACTGAGACACTAAGAGCTAGAGGAACGTGCCCACGGTTGTACAGGATTGACCAGGAGTCTGCCCTGGACCACCTCGCCACCTGGCGGCGTAGAAACGGGAAGCAGCAGGCCAGCCCGCTGGACTGTCTTGGAGACAGCATTGCAGCCTTGTCCTGGTCGCGTGGGTGTTCTTGACCACTGGATATGCTCTTTTGATTGGAGCCTCCTTATGATGAGTAGGGAAACAAGGCCCTGGAGAAGGGGTGACTTGCTTAAGGTCACACTGCAGGTCCAAAGTGTGGCTGAGGGTCCTCTCAGGGCCAGCAACACCCTCCTAGCTTCCCAGTTTCTCCTTCCTCCTGTCTGTGCTGACCAGGACCAGAGCTGGAGTGACAGTTTGCTCACGTGCTAACGGCGAGACCCTGAAACTCGAGCCAGGGTGTGCTTGGAGTTCCATGTGGCCACGGGCAGGTTGCCTGTTAGTCTCTTTAAAGCACCGAGCGGCAGGTGTGACGGCTCCGGGCCTGGGCTAGGAGTCGGGCCAGTGGGGCGTTGCACGCTGGCCATGCCTTTCATGACTTTTGTGACCAACGGCAAGATCAGTGATTTCCCTTCCCTGTTACCGTGGTAGCCAGTCTGCTCGTGCAGAGCGGCCTCTTGCTTTAGAAGCTGTTGTGGAAACGGGCCCCGGCCCAGGATCTCTGTTCAGCGTGTTCTGTTTATATCACTTCACGGTCACCTACCAGCTGGGTACCTCAGTTTCCCCCCAGGAGCTTAAAAGCCGCGGGAAGTGTAGGCAGTGGTCCCTCTGTCATGCCTGTTGGACGGAGCTCACGGGAAGGGACACTGATGCAAAAGGATGCTCCCACCTTTGCTCCTCCCTCTATGGATCGTTCAGAGCATGTTTGCAGGATGAGACGGGCAACGTGCCATGTCCGCTTGTGTCTAAGGGAGCGCAGCAGTGTGGTTGTGTGTATAGGGGTGTGTGTGTGTGTGTGTGTGTGTGTGCGCGCGCGCATGAGTGTGTACATATGGGCGTGACATACATTCAATGTATGAGATATGAAGGATACTACCAGATATAAGTAAAAGAAAAGAAACCCATCCTTTGGGAAAACGTTTTCCTCATAACTGAAGTGTCTTGTCATTGGAAAAAACTAAGTGGCAAAAAACTGTGACTAGTCATTTATAAAAAATAAGCAGACCTTTTCGTTCTGAATTTTAGGTTTCTTTAACGGATGCGAACACTCTGGCTCCATCGTGCAGACGTGGTCACTGGTATTACGATACAGTAGCCCACGTGGTGGACCGCGAAATTAACCACGGAATCGGTGACCTAGTTGCTTGAGAGTTCCAGTGCCCCTCTGGCCCGGCCTGTTTCCGGTTTAAACGCTTCCCTTTACTGTGAAAGGGTAACCACTGCCACTGCATACCTGTGTGCGCTTCGGTGCGGCCGCTGAGCCGCTGCGTCTCGATGACGTGACTGGCACACCTCTCTGCGGCCACGAGTCCTGTCCCCTCGTTCCAGAGATGAAAAGCTGGCTGGGCAGCTTTTGAAGGGCGAGTTTGTGCTGCCCCCCAACACCGCCCCCGCCCCCCGGCTTACCAGCATCCTCTGAACCCACCTGAAATCAGCCACAGGCACCGGTAATGGGATGGTCTTCTCACACTCAGAGCTGGAGTGCAAGTGAGGGTGAGGTGTGAGGAAAGGCAAAAGGAGGAACTAAGTTCGGTTAATTTATTTAAGCCTGGAGCCCACTTTCACGGGTGACGCTGTCATGATTAAACAACCACTGGGCAGAGGAGTATTTCGGCTGAAAGAGACCAAAGAGTCTGAGTGCGTCAACCTTGATGGGATCTCGGTTTGCAAACAAACAAAAAACTATAAAGTATATGTTTCTGAGAAAGGGCCTCGCTTTCCAGGACGGCCTCATTGTGTAGACGTCCTCGGGAAGGTCGGAGTCTCCGAGGGTCAGGATGGTTGTCAATTTTCTTTCAAATGATTGAGCAAGAAGCAGACCTACCTTACGGATAGATGACACAGCTAAAGCAAAACTGGCAGACACGAAGCACGGGTGAACTTGGGTGGTATGAGTGTAAGATTTCATTTCATCATCACTCAAATGTGAGGTACACCTAGGACGGTTCATAGTTTAAAAAGGAAGGCACCTGCCTTTAGCAGGGCGGCCCGGATGCAGTCGGGAACTTCTTGGATCCCTAGAACATGAAAGGGAATGGCAGTAGGCTGCCTAGTAAGGTGCTGTTGGGAACTGCATGGGAACGGGGGAAATCCTTGCAAGACTGATTGTCAAGGAGAATGAGAGTACAAAGCCTTACCTTTGCTGGGGGGCGGGGGGCGGGCAGGGGAGGGAAGGAGGAAGGACAATAACAAAACCCTTGACTCAGGATGCAGTCGAAGGAGTTCCTCCTGGAAAAACACCAGGATCTCATTAACATCAACATGTTACTTTGCCTCTGAGCTTGCCCACTGTCCTCGTTGGCCCTGAAATCACAGTTCTCCTTTGAACCAAAGTTACCTCCAAGTGAAAGGAACGGGTTTTCTTCTACTCACGCCAGAGTGCCTGCTGGCTGTGCGCACCTCTGTGAGCGCGGGGCTCTTCAGCGCCACCTCTGGCTGTCCTGCGCCCAGGTGTTCTGACCCCACGGTGACCTCTGGCTGTCCTGCGCCCAGGTGCTGGTAGAAACATAAACTAATTTTGGTCATAATACTTAGAGGAAGTAGGCCTTTGAGTGATCTCCTGGCAACCTAAACTGAACTGGCCGTCCTGCACCCAGGTGTTCTGACCCCACGGTGACCTCTGGCTGTCCTGTGCCCAGATGTTCTGACCCCATGGTGACCTCTGGCTGTCCTGCACCCAGGTGGAGGGTTTCCCTTGGCTCCCCAGGAGCGAAGGGGCTGGGGCGGGTGGTAACCTGGCCTTTGCCGGGCACGCCCCTCTGGGGGATGTCAGTGTCTGCAGGGATGAGATCTGCTGAAACTCTGTTTAGAGTACAAGGTAACAGCTCACAGCCAGGCTTTCATGTTTTCCTTTCTAGGTTCTGGTACGTGCACCGCATTCCAAAGGCCACAAAACGATCACAAAGCTTCCTCAGGAAGCTGGTTTCATATGGTGGTTTAGATTTAAATAGTGATTGTCTAGCACCATTTGAAATCAGTGTTCTTGGGGAAGACCATCGCCGGGCCAGCAGCAGAGGAATGACGGGCAGCCTGGAGGCAGGGACGAGCCGTGTGAGAGCCGGCCCCACGTAGCCCACCCGACGGTTACATGTGATGAGTTAGCTATACAGGACGTCTCCTGTGAGACCCTCATACTCACATGTGTAATGAACCTCCCTTAGTGCTTTTCCTGTAACACAAGCTCCGTGCACACGGGTTGAAGGGCTGAATTACGGGAGATTTACTCATCTTCGTCCTGCCACCCCGCGTCCTCCTGTGACCCCTTAGAGGATGACTGATTTCTTTTGGTGTTCAGAGTCAATAGAATTTTCTAGCACCATCTGAAATCGGTTATAATGACTGGGGAAGAGCACCGAGCAGCCGATCCGCCAGAAAATATATGTGGGTGACCTCTGTGACCTCTGGGGTCATGAATTAGAAGCAAGAAAGCTGACCTACCAGGGTGATTTTTCTTTTTTTTCAGTTTCATTGCGCTGAATCACGTGTAATGATGCTAATAAATGGTTAACTGTGAACAATGGTTATTGGTTGTGTTCCACAGAATTTGTGCGGATGTTGGTTTTAACAACAGATACCTAGAAAAAACTGGGTAAACTCAGTGAATGCCTCGGGTCCTGGGGAAGGACGTGAGGGAATGGTGCTCGCTTGCGTGGCCTCACCCTCGAACACTCCCCCGTGCCTGGCTGCTCACCCGTGAGGACCATCATTGTCTGTGAGGCTGTGCGGCTCGGGGGGCCGGGTGCAGTCTGTCACGGCCCATGAGGAAAGCTGACCCAGAAACTAGGCTCTGTGTCCAGGACACGGGTCAGTCCAGTTTAGAAGGCGAGGCGAGGAAAATGGGAGATTATACCCGACTGTCATCCTGAGTTACTGCAGAGGGGGCGTCATTCTGTTGAAAACAACCCTGAGTTTTCTAGGGCCAAGCGGGGGTGGAAAGCTTCAGAGAATTGTCTCGGCCTCCCCACCTCCCAGGTCCCAGTGCTGTGTCTGCCCACAGGTACTGCCTTTGCCCAAGGCCAGCCTGCTGCCACCGCCCACCGTCTCCCGTCCCCTCGCGACATCCTGGAGAACAAAAGGGGCACGCGTGGAATTCAGGCTTGTCCTTCCCTTTCCTCTCTGACCCGGAGAAGTGACACGGCCTAAAGTTGGTGATACCACCTGCTTGACCACGCTCGGGCCTCACCCCTCCCCTGCCCCCGCTCCTGCCCTCCGACCCTCCTGCTCAGTGCCCGGAAAAGCCCTTGGCACCTCAAGGCTGATTCAGAATTTGTCGCCAACAGTACTGTCTCCCTGACCACCAGGTGAGAGGGTTATTTCCCCCCGACTCTGCCTTCTGCTGTCACAGCTGCTGCTTCCCGAGTAACCCTATCCCTGGTTCCAAGCACACTGCCATGTGCTCACGCCCCCCAAACTAGAGCTCTGCCCGCGGCAGGGGCGGCAGGCCCTTTATTTCTGTATTTGCAGCGTCTCCTCGGTAGGGTCCCCGGCTGTTCTAAACCTGTGTCCATAGAATATGCCCAAACCAAACCTGCTGCCTTTCCACAAAGCCAGTTCTCCCTGCTCTGAACCCCTTCAGTGGTGACTCTTCCTCCTCCCGAGCCCTCTGCTACGTCCACACTCGCCACGTCCACACTCGCCACGTCCACACTCGCCACGTCCACACTGGCCACGCCTTGTTGCTGCTCTTTAACTGCCTCCCTCGGGTCCATCCGGCCTCTGCGCCCTCATCGCAGTCTCCGTGACTTTCTGGCCCCACCTCTCACTTCCAGGCCAGCTTTTGTGTTGCCACCAATTCTTCCCAAAACACACGCACGTGGGACTCTTCCTGCTCCGTCCTCCCCGATTCCCCAGCCACACCCCTCGGGCCTGTTTTCTGAGCTCGCACAGCTGCCTGCTGCTGCCCACAGTCCGGAAACCTGCGTGGGAACGGCTTCCTCTGCCCAGGCCTCCCTCTGCCCCTGGCCTGGAGCTGCAGCCAGCTCTTCACAGCCCCACTGTGTGCTTCCTGTCTGGGCCCTTCCGGCTACTCCCTGCCCCCCGCCC
>NW_006282186.1:740593-746066 GCF_000327345.1 Myotis davidii
AGCACTGGTGGTTGCTCTCTGCACTGCCCCCTTCAGGTCCTCAGGACACTCACGTCCCATGGGCGCTCACTTTCCGCTCTTCTCTGCTGGGACGTAAGATCCTTGGGCTCAGAGGGACAGGTCACAACAGTACCTGCTACGCACCTTCGGTTCCTGCCAGGCCCACCCAAGGTGTCCTCCGTGCGGTGTCGGTGCGGGGTTCGCCCAGGCCGCTGCGTCCACGTTTCAGCCCATCGGTTTCTCTCCGTTTTCACTGGGGAAGGGAAACGACTTCCAACGGGGACCTGAATTAGATACGAGAAAGTAAATCCGCTCAGAGCCCCTGCCCCGTGCTAAAGTCACGTGTGCTTTCTGTGTGCCTGCCCCTGTGGAGGGTCCCAGGTCTTCTCTTCTTCCGTGGCACAGCTAGGAAGCGGCATGCCTAGTGAGTCAGAAAGCCATAATCGTCACCGAGGGACTGTTGTCCCCATTTAGAGAAGAGTAAACAAAGGCACAACAGAGACGCCCTGGCGCAAAACGCAGCGAATGTATGCTCAGCAGAGCGAGCCCATTAAAACAGTCACTGTCAGCCACTGAGGCGGGCGGTGGTTTCCCACGTGACCGGGAGAAAATGGAAGCACAGAGAACACACGTTACCTTGCCTGGGATCGCACAGCTTGTCAGCACTGGAGTCTGGTTCCGATCAGATAATGAGCAGACGTGATGGTGATGACAGTGGTTGGTAGCTGGCACCGAGCTTCACTTTGTGCCAGGCACTTACGTGTGTTACCGCCTGTCATCTGACTTTCAAAGTTGTCCCACGAAGTAGGTGTTCTTACTGGCATTCCCATTTTGCAGATGAGAAAACAGAGGAATGACATAACTTGTGGCTACAAGGTTTCCATGCAGGAGTCCGAACCCGGACCTCCTGGTGGCAGGGCCTACGCGCTCAGGACTGTTCTTTCCATTGTGGTGGACGTCCCAGTGGCCCTGCTCGCCTGGTGGGCAGCCTCTAGCGGCCCCTTTGATCCCACCTACTGTGCGCAGGCCTGTGTACACCTCTCCCTCTGCGTGTGGGCTGGGCCTGGTGACTGACCTCTCACGGACAGAACTCGTCAGAGGTGACAGGATGTCCCTTCTGAGACTGGGTTACAGATTGGGGTCCTGGCGTGCTCTTGCATGTGTGAATGCTCCCGTGCTGTCTGTCTGTCTCTATCACTAGTTTTCCCACAATGTCCTTTTTCTCTTCCAAGATTGGTGTCATATTTTTATAGCCTAATAGGTATCACACCTCATTACTTGTGTGTGTATGTGTGTGTGTACAGAAAGAGAAAAACATATATGCATATATATATTTGCTAGAATTTGGGATATCTATCCATAGATAATAAAGGAACATTAGCAAAGTGTTTAATTAGGGGTCTTGTTTATAATTATTTGGAAAAATAACAATTACATTAATTTAACTGAAAACTTCTATTATGTGAAATTACTTAGGGAGGTAGGAGTAGCTCCAGATAAAAAAATGATAAGACCTTAACAAGTCACAAATACTTATAAAAAGTCAAGTGACTTTTTAATGTTTTAATAAACTAAAACATTATTTTCATAACCTAAGGTGTTTTTTATTTTCAGTTATTAATGAGTATCAAATATAGGCAGATTTGCAAGTGGTTATTTGACATTATGATATTAATTTTATATAATATGGAAATACTTAATTTTCTTTTTTAAATTTTTATTAATTTTTTAAGAGAAGGGGGAAGAGAGAGAGAGAGAGAGAAGCATAGATTTGTTGTTCCACTTATTTATGCGTTCATTGGTTGATTCTTGTATGTGCCCTGACTGGGGATTGAATCCACAACCTTAACAACGTTCTAACCAACTGAGTTACCCAGCCAAGGCTAATACTTAATTTTCTTGTAATTATTTAAGTGGAAACTAAAAGTACTAATTTACTTTTTTCATAATTCCTGTGCAGTGTGATTCTGGCCAAGTCACTTAGACTTTCTGGGTTTGCTCTCTTTAGTATCAATTTATGCTACTAAATTTTACAGGGAATTAACCATGTACTGCAATCACTACAAAAGTCTGTGTAACGACTGATAGAACTTACTATTCCCTGATTGCTTAAATATTTAGCTGTATGGTTTTGCAGCATTTCCAAGTGATCCTTAGAATCCATATAAAAGTAAACAGAGTTTTTTTAGATAGCGTAATGAGATAATCCAGTGACTTAGGAGAAAATGACAGTAGCAAAGCTTTGGATAAATCCTAAAAAGCCATTACATGAGACAAGACTTAAAAAATCTTGGTGACCTAACAAAATACAAACAAACCACACACACACACCACCACCACCACCACCACCACCACCAACAACAACAACAACAACAACAACAGAAACAAATTTGGACCCTAAAAATAATGTGCCCATGAGAGCCTGCATCTTGGTGACCCAGGTGTGCTTCTTGGCTTGACGGAGGGGTCTTCTTTGAAGCCAGCATCACTCGCCTCGTGTTCCATAATTGACTGCTGAGAAACAAAGATGGACAGAAGAAGAGGGTGCTTTCTTTAGTATCAATTTATGCTACTAAATTTTACAGGGAATTAACCACGTACTGCAATCACTACAAAAGTCTGTGTAACGGCTGATAGAACTATGAAGGAGAGGGTGCCAAAGGAGAGAGAGATGAAATATAATGGGGGGGGGGGGGCAGAACACACCATAACCTCATTCTCAGCACATTACTTCCAAGAACTCTGCATTCATTACATGTTCTGCACGTCTCTACTTTGAAATGAGAGTGTCAGATGATGAGAAAGCAAGCTGCTAAGTTTACTGAAGAACCGCATGCATACAGATTTCTAATATTATATGTTGAGGTTAGTACATAATTCATTTCTGTCTGGTTGGCAGAACACACCATAACCTCATTCTCAGCACATTACTTCCAAGAACTCTGCATTCATTACATGTTCTGCACGTCTCTACTTTGAAATGAGAGTGTCAGATGATGAGAAAGCAAGCTGCTAAGTTTACTGAAGAACCGCATGCATACAGATTACTAATATTATATGTTGAGGTTAGTACATAATTCATTTCTGTCTGGTTGGCCTAAAATATAACCCTATCTATTCAGAGTGACAACTGATCCTCAGATGCTGTGGAAAACATAAATCATCGGAGGCTTTAATTTTATTCATCACCCTGTACTTATTAAAGCCAGAAGAATGTAGAAATGCGTTGCAGAGACTTTGTAAACAACTCTCCACCAAAAATAAAATAAAATCTGAACACTATGTAGACAGAACCCATTATATAGTGTTCTTGAATTTGTTTTATTATTGAGGTGAAATGTATGTAGCATAACATTCACCATTTTATTTTATTTTTTTAAATATTTTTATTTTTAAATTTATTGATTTTTTACAGAGAGGAAGGGAGAGAGATAGAGAGTTAGAAACATCGATGAGAGAGAGACATCGATCAGCCGCCTCCTGCACATCCCCTACTGGGGATGTGCCCACAACCCAGGTACATGGCCTTGACCAGAATCGAACCTGGAACCTTTCAATCCGCAGGCCGATGCTCTATCTACTGAGCCAAACTGGTTTCGGCATATTCACCATTTTAAAGTTTACAGTTCAGTAGCTTTTAGTACATTCACGATGTTGTGCAACCGTCAACATTATCTAATTCCAGATAATTGGATCATCCCCAAAAGAAACTGCATCGCTATTAAATAGACCCGCCTTATCCCCTGCCCCCTGAGCTCCTGACAACCACTAATCCACTTTGGATGTCCCTGTTCTGGACATCCTATATAATAAAAGGGCAATATGCAAATTGACCCTAATAGCAGAATGGGAATGACTGGTCACTGTGACACACACTGACCACCAGGGGGCAAATGCTCAATGAAGGAACTACCCCCTGGTGGTCAGTGTACTCCCACAGGGGGAGTTCTGCTCAGCCACAAGCCAGGCTTCGGCTGCCAGCACAGCGGTGGTGGCAGGAGCCTCTCCTGCCTCCTCAGCAGCGCTAAGGATGTCCAACTGCAGCTTAGGCCTGCTCCCCGCTGGCAAGTGGACATCCCCCAAGGGCTTCCGGGCTGCCAGAGGGATGTCTGACTGCCAGCTTAGGCCTGATCCCCCGGGGAGCGGGCCTAAGCCAGCAGGTGGACATCCCCTGAGGGGTCCCAGACTGCGAGAGGGCACAGGCTGGGCTGAGGGACCCCCCCCCCCTCGAGGGCACAAATTTTTGTGCACAAGGCCTCTAGTTTCATATAAATGGAGTCACAGGATATGTGGCCTTTTGTGTCTGTCTGTCACTTAGCATCATGTTTTCAAGGCTCACCCATGTTGTAGCATGCATCTAGACTTAATGTTTTTTATGACTGAGTCATATTCCACTCTATGGGCTTCACCATTCATCAGTTTGATGGGCATTTGGGTGGTGGTTTTTGCATTTACATGTTTATTCCTAACACTGTCATACCTGTCCATGGACCAACGGGTCAGACAGCACTGAGTCCTACAACGGCTTTCATCCCATTTATCTGTTTCTTCTGATTCTTTTCTTCCATTTAAAATGCTTGTTGCTATTTCTTCGTTTTGCCTTTATCTTTTTACTTTTTCTATGGGAAAAAGTAAACCACCACTCACACACATCCTACTCTGTTTGCCTTCACATTTCAGCTGTAGCACAGTTTCTGGTCAAATCAAGAATTGGTGTTGAAGGGGGAAAACGAGGGACATCTGTAATACTTTCAACAGTAAGGATAAATTTTAAAAAAGGAATTAGTGTTAAGCACTGGATGGTGTGGCTCAGTGGTTGGAGTGTTGTCCCACACACATAAGGGTTGCGGATTCAATCCCCGCCCTGGTTGGGGTGCATGCGGAAGGCAAACAATCAATGTGTCTCTCTTACGTAGATGTTTCTCTCTCTTCTCTCCCCCACCCCTCTCCCCTGCCACTCTCTCTAAAATTCAATAGAACAAAATATCCTCAGGTGAGGATTAACAAAAAAAAAGTGTTGATGATATAGAAAGACTGTTGACAGCAAAGCCACATAGCTACATTAGCTTACGAAGATTTTTAAATTCTAAAGTTAATCTTACCATTTTTATTTGCTTACTTTTCCATGTACTTGATTCGCAGCCTTTACCCCACAGCTGCACCGCCATCTCAGCACCAGGGGCGTCTCTTCCTGAGCCAGCATCCAGCGGTGACCCGGGCGGGGCTCTGGGCGGCTGGTCTCTGCACCTGGTTCCCAGGCATCCGGGGGCTTCACCTCACTGTGGTCCTGGAAGTTCCTCTACTCTCTCCCGTTGGATTCCCCACCCTGGGTGCCAGGACCTTGCTTGCTTGACGTTTAACTCTCATCCTGTCCCCTTATTATTGTGTGCACATCCTTCAGTAGTTTCCTGAGGATGACGGGAGGTCATTGTTTGGGCCTTTTCATTTCAATCCTATCTTGCATTGATGACCT
>NW_006282186.1:746109-777425 GCF_000327345.1 Myotis davidii
CCTTGGACGTTTATTTTCTAGCTCCCAGTGTTGCTGAGAAGTCTGATACGATGCTGATTTCTGCCCCTTTTTCTCTGGAAGTTTTTAAGAGACTGTTTATTCCTGATGCTGCATAAACTCCATAATTGGGCGCCGTGGTAGAGGCCTCTTTACGTTTGTCTGGCCAGGCCTTTAATGTCCCTTTCATTCTGGAGGTCTGTCTGTCGACTACAGAAAATGCTCCTCTGCTATTTCTTAGGTAATTTCCTCTCCCCGTCACCATTTTTTCTTCCTAGAGCTATCATTTTTCAGATGTGGGACCTCCTGGACTAACCCTTGATTTTTCTTATTTTTTTCCTTTCCAGTTCCCATATTTTTGGACTTGTTCTACTTTATGTGAAAATACCCACCTGTAGTCTCAATACTTAATAATGAATTCTTTCTTAAATATGTTTTTACTGATTTTTTTTTAGAGAGGGTAAGGGAAAAGGAAGGAGGGAGGGAAGGTGAGTGGGAGGGAGGAAGAAGAAGAAGAAGAAGAAGAAGAGAGAGAGAGAGAGAGAGAGAGAGAGAGAGACTTCCTTACCCACTGGACCAGGCTCTGAACCCAAAACCTGGGCAGGTGCTCTGGCCAGGAATCGAACTGGTGACCTTTCAGTGCACAGGATGTTGCTCAACCAACTGAGCCACATCAGCCAGGGCTAGTACTGAATTCTTATTTCTGCTAACATGTTTTTGATATCTGAGCGTTCTTGTCTTTATTTTTTGTGGGTTTCTTTATCCTGTTTTGTGGACTCACAAACGTTGTTAAGGATGTTAAATTGAGTTTGTTTTTCTTTTCCTTTTTAAAATTCTCTGCCCCTGAATTGTCTCATTGGGTTTCCATTTTGGGTTTTGTCTTTTGAGAAAAATGCTCAAATGTCTGGCATTCAGTGATTCTTAACCATCCGTTTCTGTTTAAGGACGGGGACTTACAACTGCTGACGGTCTTGCTTTGTTGGCAGGACTTACCCAGCTGGTGAGTCCCTCTTAGGGCATGTGGTAGGCAGGATAATCACACACACACACACACACACACACACACACACACACACACACAAAGATGACCATATCCTAACCCCCGGGTTCTGTGAAAATGTTACCTCCGTGGCAAAAGGGACTTGGCACATGTGATCCGGGTTAAGGCCCAAGGTGGGGGGCGTGGCCTGAGTGAGCCAGGTGGGATCAGCCTCCACGTGAGTCCGCACAGGCCAGAACCTTCCCCAGCTGTGTCCCAGGGAGACGTGCCTGGGGCAGAAAGGTCAGGGAGATGCAGCGTTGCTGGCTGGGAAGAGGGAGGAAGAGGCCGAGCCGAGGGATTCAGGCAGCTCCTAGAAGGTGGAAAAGGCAAGAAAACAGCCTCCAGAGGGAACACAGCCCTGCGGACACTGGTTGTCCCCCCGCGGGCCTGCAACAGACAGCTGGCCTCCAGACGGTAGGAGGATAAACGTGTGTGGGTGAAACCACGAGTCTGCAATGCTTGGTAACAGCAGCAGTAGGAAACCAATTCAGGTGATTGCAAGGGCCTGGGCTGCTTCACCCAGAGACCAGTGTCATTATCTGTAAGGTTGGGGAAGGGGGTGGGGGAGGTTCGCTCTTGGTCTGGCGGGTTTCCTCAGAGATGAATCCTTCGGTCTCCTGCTGGGGGTTGTACCAGGGAGGCTCACTCGGAGTCCCTACACATTTCACCAGAATAAAACGTTGCATGTTGGTCTTAGGGGCTCCAAAGATGCGGGAGGAGGGAGTGACGGTCTGAAAAGCTGCAGCCAGAGAACGCACTCAGCTGTCTCTAAAGATGACCTGCAGCCCTGGAGTCCAAGCCAGTGTCTACCCCCAGGCGGGGCCAGGGGCCACGCTCCCACCTCACTGAGCGCTGGGACATGGCGCTCACCCGACTGGGCATCCCACATCTTACACAGGCTCCTCTCTGGCAAACTGGAACCTGGAGCCGCACAGGGAAAGGGTCCCAGTCTTCACCGGGCGCGGGCGCGGTGGCAGCAGCACTGACAATCCGTCGCCCAGCCGCCAGGCTCCGAAAGCTGAACTGAGGAAGGGGCCGGAGTCTCTTCAGAGTGTGGTTGAGATGGAACCCTCTTTAGCAAGTCACTTAATCCTCCGTCGGCTGCTGCGCGAATATCCCTCAGTCCAGACCTCCTCCAGGTCAGGCTCTCAGAGAGTGGAGACCTGAGTGACTCACGGCTCCCCGCCTTCAGAGGTGCCTGCACCCCGACTCCTGGCCTTTCCACCATGCCGCACGGGGCCGACTGCTGCGGTGGGCTCTGTCCTCTGGGGTCTTGCCTTCGGCCTTTGTGCTGTGCTGAGTTTATTGCCACATTTCTGTCCTCCTAGACCTGCTGGCTGCTCTCACCGCTGCTGTCCACTCACATTCTCTGTGTCCTTATTGGCACTTCATTCCCGGGTCCCCTGTTAGTGGGGTTCAAGAGGACACTGGCAAGCCCATGTGTTCACCCTGTTAACTGAACGTCTGTAAGGTTTTTAAGCTCAATCGGCCCTGGCTGGTTTGGCTCAGTGGCTAGAGCGTCGGCCTGCGGACTGAAGAGTCCTGGGTTCAATTCCAGTCAAGGGCATATGCCCAGGTTTGCCGGCTCAATACTCAGGGGGGAGCATGCAGGAGGCAACACATCAATTTTTCTCTCTCAGCATTGATGTTTCTATCTCTCTTCTTCTCCCTTTCCCTCTGAAATCAATAAAAAGTATATTCTGTAAGCTTTCTAAGCTCAGTCGTATGATACAGCGCAAAGAGCTCAAAGTCAGGTGACCTAGGTCTGGTTCCAGCATCCTTTCACTTCACTCTCAAGGAGCCCTGTGTTCTCGTCTCAGAAACAAGCTGGTCCCATCAAAGCCCTTTCTTAAGACTCTAATGAAAGCTGGGGCCCCTCCCTTAAAAAAGGAAGCAATGCGCGCGCACACACACACACACACACACACACACACACACAAAAACGAGTGTAACATTTTCGAGGCCAAAGGCTCCCAAGGCCCCCCATGAATGCCCCAGAAGCATTCACCCCAAGTTCAGAACCCCGGGCTTACTGGTAGAGCATCTCTGAGGTCACATTCAGACCTGACACTCTGTAAGGCTCTAATACAACCAAGTTCAAAGATGACGTTTTAAGCTGGCCTTCTTAAGAGTTAATGAAATGGTGTTCAATGTACTATTTATCAGGAAACCAAAGAGCTGGAGTGCAAGAAGTAGTCAGTTCCGTTCAGAGAGGCCGAGGGCCAGAGAGATGGCAGTGGCTTGGATGGCTAACCGGCATGGCTGGCGAGGAATGACCAGAGATCAGAGAAAATCTCATTTGCTCACCATGAAAAATGCAGCGGAATTGTGGCCAAAATCTCAGCGGAGGCCTGGCCAACAGGCGCTGAGTATCATCCAGGGGACATTAGAGCAGCCTCCACGGCAGTGCTCTCTCACAGCGGGTGCTTTTCAATAACGATGTCAGGAAAACAGGCTGCACCGAACTACAGGCGAGGTAACAGCATCCCTGTGTCCCAGGATCCTGAATTATTTGGTCTCTATTTCCAGCTTCAGGACCTGAGGGCAGCACAGCGCCTGGGACCCGTACGTGTCCTTGGTGTCTGCATAAGGAGCAAGAGGACTTGTCTGGGGCTGCAGGTGAGAGGCTGCAGGTGAGTGGCTGTGGCTGAGGAAGGTGAGTGGAGCGAGGAGGACAGGTTTCTGCCTTGGTCAGGAGGCACTCAGCTAACCTAGGGGAAGACTCGCTGCTAACCTGCCTCCAAGAAGCTGGAGCCGCGTTCCGGTTGCAGTGTTCTTCCCCTGGGCCTGGCGTGAACAAAGGCCAGCCCTCGGATGCTAATTGCCTTCACCTGGCATCTGGCTGCGGCGCCTTGGCCCCCAGGTGCCCTGCAGGATGGGATGATTAGTGAGTGGGTGGGCGCCACGCCCGGTAACCTGGGCACCATCTCCCTTTGCCACAGGAACTAGGCTCACGCTCTTCTTTCTGTTGCATGCTTTGTCTCTTTCGAGAGTTGAGTCTGCCGAGTGAAAGTAATGCTTGATTATTTGAATATTTCATATTGGATGTAGTGAGAGAAGTAGTTCCACCAGCCCATCATTCCTTTAAACACACACACACACACACACACACACACACACACACACTTTGTGTTTTTATGGTCTCCGCCCCCATTCTGCAGCCGGCAAAGTGGAGGCATCAGAAGGGAGAACCGCTGTCTCGCTCGCTACCTACATCGTGGGTCAGGAGGTCTGGGGAGAGGCTCCAGCGTCTTCTCGGTTCTTCCCCATCCGGGCATCGTGGCCACCCGCTGCCACGGGTTTTGCTTTTTCCGAGAATGGAGTGTAAAACCCTGTAGAAATTGTGCTTTGTTAGTAAGTTCACTGAAGGATTGTTCATTTCGATTTTTAATTCCCATGATCTGCTTCTAGAGAAGTTCCGGGCTCCACATCCCTCCTTGACTCTGTCCCTACGGCCAGGGGACAGCTTTTAGCTGCCTGCGTGGAGCCACCCTACTCTGAAAAGGCTTCTTCCACCCAGGTGGCCTTCGTGCCCAGTGGCCAATCCTGCCCGCAGCGTAGAAACAATGGAGAGCTGCCTGAGCGGGCGCCGCCCTGGTATGTGGGTGCGGCCAGGGAGCTTTGGGCCAAACTATGCAGACTTGCTGCCTCAGGATTCGCACTTTCTAAAAGCCAGAGAGGAGCTGGGGGCAGTAGGCACATAACTCTTCCTCCTGAGAGGTGAGGGGGGTCCGCGGAACAGGGTGTTTATCCATCAAAAGCCAAAGAGGAAGAGGGAGGGAGGATGCTTCTGCTGCTGCTACAAATCCTGTCTGTGGAAACGAGAAGTTGTCCACAAGATGATGGGCCAGGACCAATCTGCATGAGCCCCAAACATGTTGGCCACCACCCGCTGTGGGCTGGGCAGGAATGGGGCAAGCCTGGCAAAGGTTCAGTAGCCATGCTGTGCCAAAGGCTTGATGTGGCAGGAGGTGACAGGACAAAGTATTGGCCTGTGCCAGTTGGGCACCAGCCCTCTTAGCTGTCAGAACTGGTCTTGGAAAAAACCCACAGCCCTTGGGTATACTTTGGTAGGAGGCATTTTTACTGTGAAAACAGCTGCCTCTCCCTCCAGGCTTCCTTCCTCTGACTGAACACGCCAGAGGGGAAGGTCAAGGGCAGGCAAGAGAACAAGGACAAAGGAATAAGGTGTGGATGGTACACAGAGCCATGTCCTAATCCTAGCTCACTTACTAACTCCCTGCAGAGATAAAACAAACAACAAAACGAGAGGGGGAAAAGCTGGAAGAAATGCAAATGAATGGAGCTTCAATAACAAAACAATGAACAGACGTGAGATTCTTGGGGGGACCTTACCTGTGAATGGATGAATGAATGAATAAGATAGATAGATAGATAGATTTAATCTTCACCTAAGGATATGTTTTTATGGATTTTCAGAGAGACAGAGAGGGATAGAGAGACTTTGATCGGTTGCCTCCTGCACACACCCCAATAGGGTATTGTACCCACAACCTAGGTATGTGCTCTGACCAGGGGTCAAACCTGCAACTTCTGGGTGGATGGGTCGATGTTCCAACCAACTGAGCCACCAGGCCACGGCCTGTGAATGACCTTGGAAAGGGTCCTGATTCACACTGTGTATGAAAAAACACTAGGCTCATTTTTCCCACCTAAAAGCGAGGGTCAGCAGCAATCCCACATTGAGATGTCCGGAAAGTGAAAGTGACTGTTCATAAAGAGAAAAAGAGGGATTGTGGACATGTAATGTGGCATTTTTTTAAAACTGAAGATGATGTGGCCGGTGGAGATGGGCTGATGCTGGGTCTCTGGATGACCTTCCCTGAGCTCATGCCTCCCCTCCCAGAGTAGGAGTCCCTCGTGCTGTAGAGTGTGAGGCTCGTGGCCTGCTGAGGTGTAGGAGTGTCCACAGAACCAGAACACGTGGCCAGTTCCTCTTTGCCTTCTGAAGTACAACATAGGCCCTAGGCAGCTGTCCCCTATTCTTTGATACCTTAGCAATGATTTGGCAAAACAAAGATTTATTGAGCACCTACTACGTTCCAGGCACTATCTAGGTACTGAGAGGGGGCTTCCCTGTCACATGCCCATGACTATGCTCCTCAGGCCATTTCCACTTGAAGATACTGGTAAACTGATTGTAGGTGCCATCTTTTCATGCTGTAAAACACCCATGTTCTCCTGGACCAGGGGTGGGGAATCTTCCATCTGCCGAGGGTCATTTGGATATTCATAACATTACAGGCCATACACGATTGCCAACTTAAAATCTAGCCTGCTCTGTTTGGTCAAGCATTTAATTAACTCACCCCTCATGCCTTGACAGGGCCCGACCAAATGATTTCCCTGATGGCCAGACGTTCCCCATCCCTCTCCTAGATAAAGATGACATCCCAACACACCACAGCTTTCTCTCAGAAGCACTTTTTAAGTTCCGAGAAAGGGAACCCAGGAAGGAAACCCGGATGTTTAGATGAAGGACTCTCTGGCCCTGGTGCTGATGAATGTCCTTCCAACACATTCCTGTGGCTCCTTTGTTGGCACCACCTCCGCGCACTAATCTCTGCCTTGTCCGGGCGCGAGAGCTGATGGTGGAGCTACAGTTTATGTTGAGGGAACAGATTAATACCATTTGCCCCAACCTGCCTATGACTGCCCCCTCTGGTTGGCAGTACTCAGAGGAAAAAACTCAATCTACCCAAGCTCCCTAGCAAGCAGGAGTCCCGAGAATCATGCCAGGATCTCATACCAAAGTGGAACCCATCTATTCCAGCCCCTTGGACTTCCTCAGTTCAGCCCCTGACTTGAAACGGAAGGTGAGTGGAATGTCAAGATCAGAGCTCAGGACTCTGGATGCCTCTCTCTGGCTAGGTTCCAGGTCAGAATGGATCACTGTCCTGTCACAGTTCTTCTAACACAGCGGTCCTCAACCTGTGGGTCGTGACCCCTTTGGTGGTCGAACAGCCCTTTCACAGGGGTCGCCTAAGACCATCCTGCATATCAGATATTTACATTATGATTCATAACAGTAGCAACATTACAGTTATGAAGTAGCAAGAAAAATAATTTTATTATTGGGTCACAACATGAGGAGCTGTAATTTAAAGGGCCAGAAGGTTGAGAACCACTGTTCTAACACGTGGCATCTCTGTGAAAGAACACAGTCCATTCATTCTGCCTCGCACGGGAGTCTAGGGGACCAGGCGCTGTGTGATGTGAGGGTCCGCGTCTCCAGCACACGGCTCCCACAGCATAAGCCCTCTGTGTTGAGTTGGCATGAAAAGTGCTATTTCCCATCTACAGGTTTGTCCTGTCTTTAGAGGATTAACCCACGATAAAGCTTTATGTGAACACAAATTTGCTGGATGTCAGCAAGGCAGCACCACACTGAGGTCGGGAACCCCCGCTCTGAGATGGATAAGCCTCTTTGTGGTCATTGCCTTAGGAACTATGACATAGCTATTATCGTTTCTTAGACATTGAGGGGGTAAAATATCGGGCTTGACCTGCATTCGTTTACTTTGGTGCCAGTTGATTTTTCTGACTATCTAAAAACCTACTCACATTCAGATGGGATTTGGGAACTGGGAGCATCCTAATCTATAAATTAGCAAAAAAAAAAAAAAAATTCTCCCCAAATCTTATTCCTCAAAAGGAGCTCAAGGGAGCAGATAAATTCTGTAGCTTAAATACATGGTTAGTAGAATTTATAAAAGGAAGGACAGGCAAACATTCTTCTCCATGTCACTTTTAACACATCCCGCAACGGTGAGAATTTGTTTTATTTCATTTATTTTATCATCACCCCAAGGATATATTTCATTGATGAGAGAGACAGAGAGACAGAGAGAGATCAATTGGTTGCCTCCCATGTACATCCCAATTTGGGACCGAATCCGGAACCCAGGTATGTGCCCTGAGCAGGAATTGAGCCCAGAGCCTTTTGGTGTACAGGACAAGGCTCCCCACTCTGTTAGGGCCCCACAACTGTGAGTTTGAATCTATTGCCATTGTAATAGTACCAACACAGTTTGGCAATTTCTTACAAAACTAAACATACCCCTTCCATATGGTCCACCAATTACACTTCTTGGTATTTATACAAAGGAGTTGAAAAGTTACCTCCACACAGAAACCTGCACATGATGCTTATAGCAGCTTTATGTATAACTAGAGGCCTGGTGCACGACATTCATGCACTGGAGGGGGGAATTCTTCAGCCCGGACTGCACCCTCTCACGGTCCAGGACCCCTCAGGGGATTTCCACCTGCCAGCATTCAGACATCCCCCGAGGGGTCCTTAGCATAGCCACAGAGGTGGGAGAGGCTCCCACCACCGCCGCTGGGCTCACCAGCTGTGAGCCTGGCTTCTGGCTGAGTGGTGCTCCCCCTGTGGGAGCACACTCACCACCAGGGGGCAGCTCCTGTGTTGAGCATCTGCCCCCTGGTGGTCAATGCGTGTCATAGCAACCGGTTGTTCTGCCGTTTGGTCCATTTGCATATTAGCCTTTTATTATATAGGCTTGCCAAAATTTGGAGGCAGCCGAGATGTCTTTCAGTAGATGAGTGAATAAATAATCTGTCATATGTCCAGACAGTGGAATACTATTTGGCACCAAAGACATGAGGTACCAAGTCATGAAAAGATATGGAGGAAACTTAAATACATATTAGTTAGTGAAAGAAACCAATCTAAAAAGGCTACATACTATGTGACTCCAACTATAGGACATTCTGGAAAAGGCAAAACTGTGGAGACACTAAAAAGATGAGTGGTTGCCAAAGGCTAGTGGGGAGGGAGGGATGAATAGGCAGAGCACAAAGGATTTGTAGGGCAGTGAAATTACTCTGCATGATATTGCAATGATGGATACATGTCATTATACACTTGTCCAAACTGATGGAATGTCCAACACCAAGAGTGAACACCGATGAAAATGGTGGACTCTGTAGGTCCATTAATTGTAACAATACACCACTCTGGGGGTGGCTATTGATAACAAGAGAAGCTATGGATGTGTGAGGTCAGGGGGGTTATGGGACACCTCTGAACCCCCCCCCCCTCACTTTTTCTGTAAATCTAAAGAAATAGTCTCAGGTCAGCCAGAGAAAGGACCCTGGAACCCCCAACTCCAGTCTATGATAGGTACCCCTCTGTCTTCAGCTGATGCTTTACCCAGGACCCAGATCCACAGCCCTCTGTCTCAATATGAACTTATGCCATCAAGTGTCTTTTTTACTTGGAGGTAAGCGCTTTCCCGCTATTGATTTTTGGTTTCTGCTACTCTGTGAAATGAATAGAGTCCTGGTGTCCCTTAGCTGTGTCAACCCAAATGTCTGAGAGCTCCTATAGGACGAAGGTAGGGGACTGGCCTCAAAGGCCCTGAAGGAAGATCTCCTGGTCCCAGAATCACTCCTGTGCCCCTCCCAGTGGCTCTTCTAAAATGAAAAGCTAAACCTATGCAAGTTTGGACAAACAGGATGCAGGTGGACCTGGAGGGCAAGTGGGGAAAGGAACTAACATCTCCTGAGCATCCCTTATGTGCCAAGTGTGAACTGGAAACTGCCTCACGCCATCCCCACAGCAGCCTGATGCAGATAAGAATTGCTCTCTGGCTCCCTTTCACAAGAACATGTGCACAGACATGGATGCGCCACTCAGGAAACCTTTGTTGCTAATGCTCTGCGTGCCTCACATCCCATAATCCACGCATTTCCAAAAAGAGGTGCATGCATTAAGCTTCACGTATGCACGGTGTTGTCTCGGATCAGAGAGCACATCATTCAAGGTTTTGTTTTTCTTATTTCAAAAAGTTTAGAATCCAGCCCTAGGCCGTTTGGCTCAGTGGGTGGAGTGTTGGCCTGCAGACTGAAAGGTCCCAGGTTCAGTTCCAGTCAAGGGCACATGCCTGGGTTGTGAGCTCGATCCCCAGTGGAGGGCGTGCGGGAGGCAGCTGATCAATGGTTCTCTCTCATCATTGATGTTTCTATCTATCTTTTCCTCTCATTTCCTCTCTGAAATCAATAAAAATATATTTTTTTAAAAAAAGTTTTAGAATCCAGCAAAGTTAGAAGTAAAAGGAACACTTGGTCATCGATGACTAACTGCTTCTCTGATGTGCACTTGAAGCGTGTATGAAATTGAAACTGCAGTAAATATTACAAAGCGGCAGGAACACACATATGCACACCCGCCCTCTGTATGCCCCAGTGGGGATACACGGCAGGTGCAGTCTCTGGAACAGGGTGTCCCTGGGGACAGATCAATTATTACATTCTACCGCTCAGGACTATTAGTTAATTCCCGATAGCTGAGTGCCTAGGTACTTTCTTCAAGATACCTTTCAAATCCCTCCTTTTAATTTTTCTTGAAAATTCCAAAACTAGATGCTTCTTTTATGGAGCAGTCTCATTGCTGAGGAATCCAATGTATGTGCTACTTTCAGGTCCAAATATCCTCCTTCCTGTTTAATTTGCAACATTCCCATGACTCATCTTTCGGTTAGAACACCACACCTATTTTGGTCCCACCCACACATAGTGCTAAGTGTCTTCAACTTTGGAAAAAAAGGATTCATGAGTTATATTAATAATATGAGGCCCTAACAGCTATTTGTCCTACAAACACAAAGCAATAAATGAAACATTAGTTTGTGTAAGCCCCGAGTGCTTCTCTCCCATTCCTTGGAGTATAAGCCTATACTTAAAATTTTTTTTCTGCACTTTTATGGCATGAGGCATGCTGGAAAACTCATCATAAAATAGCATGTGCCTAGTTAAATATTTGTTGGTTCTCACATTTTCAATTCTTTTTGAATTAGTAAAAAGGGACAAAGAGAAGTGAAACCTAGATAGTTAGTGAGTACTGTAAAATGAATGAAACAGTGATAAAGCAATGAAATAAGGAAACTCTGTATCCATGTTTTTCTGCATGTCCTGTGTGTTTTTCAGTTTTTTTCTTGTCATTCTATATAATAAAAGCCTAATATGCTAAGTGTCCGGTCATCTGTTCAACCAATCAAAGAGTAATATGCTAATGATATGCTAAGGTCACTCAATTGCTCGCTATGACATGCACTGACCATCAGAGGGCAGACGCTCTGACCTGTAGGTTAGCTTGCTGCTGGGGTCTGGCCAATCGGAATTGAGTGAGACAGGCAGAACATGCCATGGAGCCCTTCCATGGTCCCCCCCGGCTGGTCAACCTCCTGCGTCCCTCCCTGGCCCCGATCGTGCACGGTGGGGTCCCTCGGCCTGGCTTGCACCCTCTTGCAATCCAGGACCCCTTGGGGGATGTCAGAGAGCTGGTTTCAGCCCAATCCCGCAGGCCTGAACCAGGGATCTCACTGGTGCACAAATTCGTTCACCAGGCCTCTAGTTGGTTTATAATTTCATACATGGTGGTTGGAAAGCTGCTTAATATGATTTCAGTCTTCTTAAATTTATTGAGGTTTGTTTTGTGGCGTAGCATGGGGTCTATCCTGGAAAAATGTTCCATGTGCACTTGAAAAGAACATATATTCTGCTGCTTTGGGGTAAAATGCTCTGAAAACATCAATTAAATCCATCTGGTCTAGTGTGTCATTTAAGGCTGTTGTTTCCTTATTAACTTTCTATCTGGAAGATCATTCCATTGATGTCAATGGGATGTTAAAGCCCTCTACTATGACTATATTATTGTTGACCTCTCCCTTTATGTCTATCTATATTTGCTTTACATATTTAGGTGATCCTATGTTGGGTGCATAAGTGTTTACAGGGGTTATATCCTCTTGTTGGGTTGATCCCTTTATGTAATGTCTTTCTTCGTCTTTTATTATAGCCCTTGTTTTAAAGTCTATTTTGTCTGATATAAGTATTGCTATTCTGCTTATTTTCATTTCCATTTGCATGAAATATCTTTTTTCATCCCTTTACATTCAGTCTGTGCGTGTCTTTCTATCTGAAGTGGGTCTCTTGTATATGGCATATATATAGGTCTTATTTTCTTATCCATCCAGGTACCCTGTCTTTTGATTGGAACATTTAATCCATTTACATTAAAGTGATTATTCATAAGTATGTATTTATTGCCATTTCACTATACACATTTAGGTACCTCTTTTTATTTGTTTACTTCTTCTTCTTAAAGAAGTCCCTTTAACATATCTTGTAATACTGTTTTGGTGGTGGTGAACTCCTTTAGCTTTTGCTTGTGTGGAAAGCTTTTGATTTCTTCAATTTTAAACAACAGCTTTGCTGGGTAGAGTAGTCTTGATTGTAGGTCCTTGCTTTTCATCACTTAGAATATTTTGTACCAGTACCTTCTGGCCTGAAGTGTTTCTGTTGAGAAAACAGCTAACAATCTTATGGTGCTCGCTATAGGTAACTGTCTTTCTCTTGCTGCTTCTAAGGTTCTTTCTTTGTCTTTAATCTTTGCCATTTTATTTTATTTTATTATTTTCTTAATTCTCACCCAACGATATTTTTCCATTGATTTTTAGAGAGAGTGGAAGAGAGGGTAAGACAGAGAGAAATATTGATGTGAGAGAAACACATTGGTTGGTTGTCTCCTGTACAAGCCCCAACCAGAACCCAGGCTGGAGAGGAGCCTGCCCTTGACCAGAATCAAACCTGGGACCCTTCGGTCTGCAGGCCAGTGCTCTATCCACTGTGCCAAACCAGCCAGGGCGTAACCTTTGCAATTTTAATTATGATGTGTCTTAGTGTAGTTTTTTTGGGGTTTATCTTGCTTAGGACTCTGCCCTTCCTGGACTTGTGTGTCCTTTTCCTTCACCAAGTTAGGGAAGTTTTCAGCCATTATTTCTTCAAATAATTTCATAGGTTTTCAATCCCCTGCCTCCTCCTCCTCCTCCTCCTCCTCCTCGTCGTCCTCCTCCTCCTCCTCTTCTTCTTCTTCCTCCTCCTCCTCCTCCTCCTCCTCTCCCCACTTCCATGTTATTTTAAAATAACTTCCTCCTCCTCTTCCTCCTCCTCCTCCCCCATGATGTGAATGTTATTATGCTTCCTGTTGTCCAAGAGGCCCCTTTTTCTTTTCCTGCTCTGATTGGTTGTTTTCTGCTACCTTGTCTTCCAAACCACTGATTCAGTCCTCTGCTTCATCTAGTCTACTGTTGGTTCCTTCTAGTGTACTCTCCATTTCAGATATTGTATTCTTCATTTTTGTTTGTTTGTTTTGTTAATCCTCACCTGAGGATATTTTTCCATTGAGTTTTAGGGAGAGTGGAAGAGAGAGGGAAAGGCAGAAAGAAACATCGATGTGAGAGAGACACATTGATTGGTTGCCTCCTGCATGTGCCCTGACCGGGGCCTGTTCAGGGAGAAGCCTGCAACTGAGGTACATGACCTTGACCGGAATCAAACCCGGGACCCTTCGGTCTGCAGTCCGAAGCTCTATCCACTGAGCAAAACTGGCTAGGGCTCTGACTGTTTTTTTAATGGTTTCTCTGTACTTCTTTATGCTTACTATCTCTTTAAGTTCTCACTGAGTTTATCCATTCTTCTCCTAAGTTCCTTGAACATTCTTATAACCATTGCTTTAAACTCTATCTCATAGATTGCTTGCCTCTATTTCATTTAGTTCTTTTTCTGGAAATTTCTCCTGTTCTTTCATTTGGGGCACTTTTCTTTATCTCCCCATTTTGACTGTCTCTCTGTATTTGTCTCTGTGTTTTAGGTAGATCTGCTACATCTTCCAGTCTTGGTATGGTGGCCTTACGTAGTAGGTGGCCTGTAGGGCTCAGTAGCACAGTCTTATGTTTTTCTGGATAGTAGAAATTTCTGAATAAGTTCCCAGCATTCACCCAATTTGATGCTACTATAAAAAATAATGTACATGAAATCCACATGAAAATAATTCTTGTGGCAAATATTCTCCTCTTTCCCCATCCTAACAGAGTAGCAATTTCATTGAGAGGATAAGAGAAAATATGTCCCCCACTAAAAATATTTATCTAACACATGAGATGACCTTTGACAGTTCTGGTCAATGATCCTAACAAAAGCCTTCTAGGTATTTATGTGGAAAGCTCTTGTGTTCCTGAACCAGGCACTGTTTCTTCTTCCTGCCTTGAGTGTTGATGCAAAGCCTGGCACTACAGCAGTCATCTTGCAACCATGGGGTCTGAGCATGAGAATGAGAGCCTACAGGCTAAAGGTAACAGAGAAATGTGGTGGGAATCTGGATGCAGGACAGCATATGCCTCCTTCACCAGCCCCGGACTTCTTATTGCTTGAAATAAACATCCACCACACTCGTTTAAGCCACTGTTTATGTGATTCTTGGTTGCTTGCAGCCAAATGCAATAATAATCAATACAACCTTGTACACATCTTAACTTCTGTTTCTAAATCCCCAAATTAAAGGATACATTTCTCTTAAATTCAGAGAGAAGCTAAGTAGCCACATTCCCTAATTTTGGAGCTCTACAATAAACTCTTGTACTCATTGCAATCAACTAGAGATAAATGCCAGAGTTCATGTAAAAAAAAATGAAACAAATATGTAAGTAGTTACATATAAATGGTTGCTGGGTCTCAGAAGGAGAGACAATTATGTTTAAAAATCAATGGGCCCTAGCCAGTTTGGCTCAGTAGATAGAGTGTCTGCCCGAAAACTGAAGGGTCCCGGATTTGGTTCCATTCAAGGGCACATACCTCTGTTGCAGGCTCGATCCCTGGTCCTGGTTGGGGTGCATGTGGGAGGCAACCAATTAATGTGTCATCGATGTTTCTCTCTCTGTGTCTCTCCCTCTCCTTTCCATTCTCTGTAAAAATCAATGGAAAAATATCCCCAGGTGAGGATTAACAACAACAACAAAAATCAATGGACTATGCCCTTTACATTGGCAAAAAAAATCATTGTTTGACAACACCAGTGTTGGTGAGGTTGTGGGGAAATGGGATTGCGCACGTACCACTGCTGAGTGGATGACCCAGTGCAACTACTTACTTTGGAAAGCAGTTGTCCACATCTAGTCAGGACAATGAACATACCCCATGACCCAGAAAGTCTTACACATGTGCCCGAGATATATGCAGACGAATGTTTGCTGTGGCACTGTTTCATGACAATGAAAACTTGGAAATAATGTAGGTAAATGGATAAAACATGGCAATTCTATCTTATGATATTAAAATGAAAAAACAAAAGCAAAACCCAGATCTACACATCAAAATGCATAGATTTAGTGCTATGCTACATCCAAGCAAAAGTTGATTGTTAACATTTCAGAAATTTTCAAGGTGCATCAATAACTTGAGATCAGCCATGTGAGAAGTGTTTACAACATGGAAATGAGCAAGAGCCACATATCACTTCCCTCTTCCCATCCCGCAACAAGAGCTGGTAGGTCAATATTTGCCAGCACATGCCTGGATAGATTTCAAGAAGAGTGTTTATTTAAAGAGGCCAGTTCTAGAATAATAACCATGTATGCTATAACATGGACAAACGTTGACAACATTGTACTAGAAAGTAAAGCACACACAAAAGGTCATGTGTTGTATGCTTCCATTTACACAGACTGAATAATTGCTTCCAGATCCACCCCAGGGCACTTGTGATTGATAAAACTGAACTCAGCATTCCTCCACACAGTGCAGAGCCACGCCCACCCCTGAGCTGTCTCATGTTTTCCACTGCTATGGGCTCAATTGTGCCCCACCCCATCCCTCACACACACACACACACACACACACACACACACACATATGTTGGAATCCCAAATCCCAATACCCCAGATTGTGACTGTTTGGAGATAGAGCATTTAAAGAGGAAATTAAGATGAGGTCATTAGGGGGCCCTAATCTAATATGACTGGTGTCCTTGTGAGGAGAGGAGATTAGGAGGACTCAGCCAGGAACAGAGGGAAGACAGTCATTTACAAGCCAAGGAGCGTGGCCTCAGAAGAAACCAACCCAACTACACCTGACACCTTGATCTCAGACTTGTAGCTGCCAGAATTGTGGGAAGATAAATTTCTGTTTAAGTCCTCCAGTTTGTAGTACTTATGGTAGCCCTAGATGTTGAGTCATTCTGTTTGTTAATTTTTTAAAAAATACGTTTTTATTGATTTTAAAGAGGAAGGGAGAGGAAGAGAGAGAGAAACATAGATGTGAGGAAACATCGATCGGCTGCCTCCTGCATGCCCCCTGTTGGGGACTGAACCTGGAAACCTGGGCATGTGCCTGACAGGGAATCAAACCAGTGACCTTTTGGTGCTTGAGATGATGCCCAGCCAACAAAGCCACATCGCCAGGGCTCTGCTCATTAATTTTATGTGGTCACTGGGCTAGGCTATGATGCCTAGCTGTTGGATCAAACATAAGGCTAGATGTGCTGTGAGGGTATTTTTATATGTGATTGACATTTAGATCAATGGACTTTGAGTAAAGCAGATTACCCTCTCTTATGTGGCTGGGCCTCATCCTACCTGTTCACAACCTTAAAAGATAAAGAAAGTTTGACTCTAGACTGTCTTTGAACTCAAGACTGCACCATCAAATTTCCAGCCTACCTTCCCTGCAGACACCAGACTTGCCCACAATCACATGAGCTGATTCCTTAAACTAAATACATACACATGCACTCATATACCTATGCACATCCTATTGGTGCTGATTCTCTGGAGAACTGACTAACACAGTAACTAAGGACTGATATTCCAGTACTTAACTCCTTATTCTTCCACTTGTTCTGTGCAAACTATGCATTTACTTATTGCTAAATTTGTGAATGGGAGAGTTAGTCAAATACTTGCAAATCAGTCCATCAGTGTTCTGTTCATTCGTGCTTTAATGATAACATTGAGCTTTGCTAGATGTCAGCAGAGAGCAGGGAGGAATGAAGAGACATCATTCATCCAGATGCCTCGCAATTCACACCCATGGTGCATTGACAGCCAGTAAATTCCAATAGAATGACAAATTATGGTTATAAGTTTAAAGCTCTCGTTGTTATGAGCATCCTGCTTTTGCCTTTTGATCCTGCCTAATCTTGTTCTACCCTGTCATTTACTGCCTCACTGCTTTCCTCAGAAATGGCAAGTTTTCTTTCTGTTCTGTTAAGTATATACCCTAAGCTGCTAATCCAGTGAGTGGTCGGTCCACTACAGATGTGGAGGATTTGGCCAGGAGCAGGAACAAAGACGAGAGACATGAAAGCGTCAGGGAAGTCTGGGCAATGTCGGGAGCAGGAGTGCCTGGAGGGTGGGCGGGTGGCAGGGAATGACCCCCTACTCACCCATAACCAGGAGCACTTACCTGTGAGACCAGCTGACAGAAGGTAGCTGGGTGACCTGAGGGATCAAGAATTAAAGCCAACGGAGCTACACAGGTTGCGCCTGAGATTGGCTTTCTGGTCACCTCGCCAGAAAAGCAGCGGCCCACACGTTTTCCTTCCCTAAAACCCCTGTGAATTTCTTCATTCGAAGAGGCTTCCTATGGAGGTGGCCTGAATGTGGAGACAAACAAGAGGCGCCCCAGCCCTGATGAAGCGTGTCCTGTGTGGTGGGGCAGAACCGGTGAGGGGCCGGAGGCAGCCCACAAGGTGGACACCAGAACACTGCTCCCCACAGCACTGGGAAGCAGCACTGTCCAATAGGACTTCTGCAGTGGGGGAAGTATTTCACATCTGCCCCATCCAGCATGGTAGCAACTAGCCACCTGTGGCCACTCGGCGCTTGAAATGTTGCCAGTGAGATAAGCCACTGAATTTTAAATTTAATGTGATTAAAATGTCCAACCTCCCATGTGGCTAGTGGCTCCCACATTGGACAACGCGGCCACGTGATCTTCCTGACATAAAGCTTGATGTGTCTCCAAACATTTGGGAACTCACCGGTCCTCTTGCTACTGACTGCTCCACATTTAAATTATTAGCAATCTGAAGAGTTGGGTGAGAATGATGGCGCCTCCTAAAGACCTAGTGGGGAGCTCACCTGCTGAGCCAGAACCAATCTGGTAAACGGTGGATTAGAGTGCATTTTTCAGGAAACACTATTTTTTATCTTCGCCAAGTGTGCATAACTCAAGAAACAGCGTTAAGACTTTAAAAAAAATTTACCTGAATTTTTGGTAGATTTGGAAGAAAAAGACATCTCCCCCCGCGAGCACCCCCGTCCCGAGATGTTAGGGAGCTATCTACATAGGAGAAAAATAACATTTGCCGAGCTTGTCTTAGAAGAATTTCTGCTCAAGTGATTAGAAATGAGATGAACTTGGAGTGTAGAAATATCTCATATTTGACATGATGGCAGGAGAATTTTGAGCAAGTAAATCATTTGGCATTTGGTCCCCAGCCTGAGGGTGCACATGCAACCCCATCAACTCATATTAGAAGGGGTATGTTCTTTGCTGGGAAATGTCCTGGGCTAAACCATAAACTCAGGTTCTGGGGCAGAAACTCTGCTGCCCTCCTGAATGACTAGGAGCCACTCAGCCTTGGTCAGTCTATTCTCTTTCATCTATGTGGCTGGTGGGGGGTGTGGGGGCGGAATGCTTTCTTGGGGTTTCTTTGAGGAAAAAGACTATTACCATTATAAACATAAATTATTTTAACAAATGCAAAGTATCCCTCAGTGTAAATGAGAACAAAGATGTTGCTTATTGATTTCCATTTTGAGGGTGGACTTAAGCATTAATTATTTGAGTATGGAGGTGGTTCAATAGTGCCATTATAACTGGGTCTTTAAAAGAGTAAAGGAGAGAGCAGATGACCTGCTGCTCCCATACTGCTGCCATCATTGGAATATCCTCTCCTATATGATTTTTTAAAAAAGAGGGAATTCACAAAATGATCTCAAGGCAAGAAAGTACTATTCAGTTTCACTTGCCAGCTTTTAAGAGAATTATTACAGACTGAGAGGGAAGTGAGTGGCTGCAGTATACACTGTGACCAGCTTTCAGGTAATACTTGTGACCTGAGTCATTTCTGAGAAATAAATAAACAAATTCTTTTACTTTGACTGTTGGATTCTATTGATCAAGTCCATCTGCTTTTACCCACTGGAATAGATGGTCACCCTGAGTCAGCCTGAGTAATCAGAGTTAATGTGTTTGATGTCCTTCCCATTTGTTTTCACTTCATCCTCTGTATCTACCCCAATTTTTTCCTCCTTCCCTCAGAGCTGCTTGAGCCCATGAGTACCAGCCTTAATCCTAAAAGCACGAAGGAAATTTCCATGTTAGGAGAGAAACTTCACTAAGAATAAGGAGCAATAATTTATTGCTCAAATTGAGATGTTAATGAAAGGGGATCCTTTTTTGTTGCTGTTAATCCTCACCCAAATATACATTTTCCATTGATTGTTTTTTCTAGAGAGAGTGGAAGGGAAAGGGGGAAGGGAGAGACAGAGAGAGAAACATCAGTGTAAGAGAGACACATTGATTTGTTGCCTCCCACACGTGCCCCAACTGGGACTGAGAATTGAACCTGCGACCCTTCAGTGTATGGGCTGATGTTCTAACCACTGAGAAACATTGGCTAGGACTAAAGGGGACCCTTTTAATAATGGTGCTGGGGCAACAAGTATGCACTGATCACCCTAATGAAATAAACAAAAAATGTAAAGGCAGTCAACCTCATTAGTTATCAATGCAAAAACAAAATGAGACCATCATACATCCACCAGATAGGCAGACACAAAAAAGAACAATGATACCACATGTTGGTAGAGACATGGAACAACTGGGACTCTTACTGTTGGGAGTACAATTTACAATCACTTTAGAAACCATTTGAGGGAGGAACCAAGATGGCAGCATTAGTAAACGTGGTACTCAAATCCTACAACTATAGCAAAATTACAACTAAAATACAGAACAACCATCATTCAGACCACCTGAAACCTGCCTGAATGGAAGAGCTACTGATAGGAGGTGAGAAACAGGCTGATCCAACATCCACATGTGGCATGTTTTTAATCGGGAGGGATATTTTGGCTGAGGAGGCCTCCCATGAGGAGCAAGGGGTCCCAGCCCCACACCAGAACCATCAGCCCACTGTTTCAGTGCCGGGAAGAGAAGTCCCTATAACTTTGGGCTATAAAAGCCAATGAAGATTTTTGGCTAGGTGACACAGAGGCAGTCAGAAACCTAGGCAATTCCTCTTAAAGGGCCCATGCATGGACTTACTCAGACTCACTCCCTCTGAGCTCCCACACTAGGACATACAGGGAGGAACTAAATTGTCTGGTATCAGGGCAAGGACTGGGAGGCAGCTTTCTCCCAGTGCTGGCAGAGGTCATTATTTCACTGCTGAGATCTCCTCCCACACACACACACCTCACAGAGCTGATTAACAGGCACCATATCAGAGTCTCCATCAACCTTGCCCGCACATATGCCCTGTCCTGTTGATTCCCTGAGATCCTGCCCCACCCCTGCCTGCACCAATTTTCAGTCCCACCCAAGCTATTTGTAGTGGCTATTCCATATGAATGGCCTATCCTAATTCAGGCTTCCTAAAATCTCTCAAACAAGTAGCAGCTGGCCTCAACATACCCCATACTTCTTGATAAGTGGCCCCAGGCCCGGCACGAGCAGCAGCTTGCCAAGGTTCACAGCTTGGCCTCTCCTAGGCACCTTCAAGCGCAACACAAATAGCAGCCATCTGCAGATTGCCCTATAGCTTGTGCCAGGTGGCCCCAGGCAGTGGATGACTTGTACTTCCTGAGATGCCCCAGAGCCTGTACAGCTGGTGGACAGCTTCAGACCATGACAGATTACAACTCTACCACATCCATGAGTGACACACTCAAGGGGTGGACTCAGTGAGCCCCAAGTCTCACTGAAGCAAGTCCTGCTTCATAGCAATGTCTCCTGCACAGCACCTCTTCTGCTGTAGTCACAACTGGTCCTCACAGCTAATTGACCTGGGGGTCAATTCCTCCCAGTGACACCAGCAGCAATTAAGGCTCAACTATAAAAGGACAGTGCACACAGCCCACACAGGGATGCACCTAGAGTGCCACGCTCAGGTAACTGGGGAGGCTGAACCACTGGGCTCTACAGGAAACTTACTATACATAGGCCACTCGACCAATCCAGGAGAAATATCAGCTCTACTTAATACATAGGAACAAACATGGGGAAGCTGCCAAAATGCAGAGACAAAGAAACATGAAAAAGGACCAGTCAGAAATGAAGGATACACAAACTGAAATGAAGAATAATTTACAGGGATTCAACAGTAGAGCAGAGGATGCTGAGAATCGAATAGGCAATTTGGAATATGAGGAAGCAAAAAACACCCAAACAGAAGAGAGAAAAAAGAATCCAAAAATATGAAAATTGTGTAAGAAGTATCTGGGGCAACTTCAAGTGTACAAACATTCACATCATGTGGGTACTGGAAGGAGAAGAAAAGGAGCAAGAAATTGACAACCTATTTGAAGAAATAATGACATAAAACTTCCACTACCTAGTGAAAGAAATAGACTTACAAGTCCAAGAAGCACAGAGAGTTCCAAACAAGATGAACCCAAAGAGGCCCATTCCAAGATACATCATAATTAAAATGCCAAAGGTTAAAGACAGAGAATGATAAAAGCAGCAAGAGCAAAGCAGTTAATTACCTACAAGGGAGTGCTCATACAACGGTCAGCTGATTTCTCAACAGAAACTAACAGAACCAGAGGCAAGGAAACATGGAACAGACTGATGAATCTCAGAGGGATGAGAGGTGTGTGGGGGAGATTAACAAAAGATCTTATATGCATATATGCATTACCTAAGGACACAGACAATAGGATGGTGAAGGCTGGGATGGGGGGGGGGTGGATCTGGGTAAAACAGGGCAATTTGCTAGTTGCTTTCAGATGTGGTGTTCTATTTTATGGTGGTGTTATCTGGGATTTTATCTGTCTTAGTATTGGAAAAGAGGGAACATCTGCAATACTTTCAACAATAAAGATTTAAAAATAGAAACCATTTGACATTATCTAATGAAGGTGAATACACAGGTATCCTACAATTCAGCAATTTCACACCCACAAGATATGTACTTGAAGATTCATAGAAACATTGCTTTTAAAAGCCTAAACCTGGAAACAATACAAATATATCTCAACAAATATACCTTCTTTATCCATTCATCCATTGATGGACACTTAGGTTGTCTCCATATCTTGGCTACTGTGAATAAGGCTGCAATGAACATGGAGGTGCATATCTCTTTTCAGATTAGTGTTTTGGTCAGATTAAATATAGTCATGCATGACAGCATTTTGGTCAACAATTAACCATATCGTACACCAAAGTGGTCTTGAGGTGATAACTTTCTGCTCCCTTCTCTCTTTCTTCCCCTTCTGGAAACCCAGTTATTCTAATATTTGTCCTTTTGATGGAATCCCATAGATCATGTAGGCTTTCTTTGTTCTTTTTTTCTTTATTTGCCTCTACCTGGGTTATTTCAAAATTCCTATCCTCTAGCTCACTCGGTCTATTTTCTATTTGCTCTACTCTTGCATTTTTCGGTTCATTCTCTGAGTTTTTCAGCTCCAGAATCTCACTTTGGTGTATATGTATGTACACACACACACACACTAGGGGCCCAGTGCACGAATTCGTGCACCTTGAAAGGAACTTTGGCCCACGAAGCTGTGGTGGGCACAGGGGCCCATTCTCCATGCCCCTGCCTGGCCCCTCCCACCACAGCCACCGGTCTCCTGTCTGTTTGCAGCCCTGATCCTGCCTTCACCACTCACACCCGTTGATGATGTGGAGCGATTGGGGCTGGTGCCGTCAGTGAGTGCGAGCAGTGGCTGCTGCCCCGATTGCCCATCAGGAGCAGGGGGAGGTGGAGAAGCCCTGAGAGGTGATTGGGGTCAGTGCTGGGCACCAGCTGCGGGTGTGAGTGGGGCCAGCACCAGCAGCAGGTGTAAGTGCCAAGCGGGGCCATGGCACGCGGGAGCAAAGAATTTTCAGTAACCACCAGATGCTCGCCCTGATGACAGTGACCGGCACCCCACCTTGATCTGGCGCCCCTGCTCACCTGCTCCACCATCCCGCCACAGCTGATGCCCGCCATGTTCCACGTGCACGCCCCCTGGTGGTCAGCACACTTCATAGCAATCAGTTGTTTGGTTGTTCCGCTGTTCGGTCTATTTGCATATTAAAGCCTTTTATTATATAGGATATATATTTTTTATTGATTTCAGAGAGGAAAGGAGAGGGAGAGAGAGAAACATCAATGATGTGAGAGAACCATCAATCAGCTGCCTCCTACATGCCCCCTACTGGGGATTAAGCCTTCAACCTGGGCACGTGCCTGTCACCAGAACCGAACCCAGGACTCCTCAGTCCACAGGCCAATGCTCTATCCACTGAGCCAAACCAGCTAGGGCTTTGGTTCTTTTTTAAATGATTTCTATCTTTTGTGGGAAATTTTCATTTTGATCTTTTTTTTTTCTTTAAATTTTGATGTCTTGGTTTTATGAGGGTTCTTGTTGAATTTCTTTAAAACTTTCATTTTGAATCCCACTAGATCACAAAACCCCATGCCTGTGAGCTTAGTTACTGAAGAATTGTGATTTTGTGAAGGAAGGCATGTTTCCTTGTTGGTCATGTTCCTGGTAGTTTTGCATTGTTGCTTTTGCAATTGAAGAAGCAGATACCTCAAGTCTTTGCTAGTTCCTTTCAGATGTGGCATTCTATTTGATGGGGTTGTCATCTGGGCTTTTATCTGTCTTAGTGCTGGTACACCTGTTTCACTCTTGCTTCCTTGTGTGGCAGGATTCTTTAGCTTTTATGTCTCCTCTAGTTTTTACTGGCTACTAGAAACCTTTCCAGCAGGTGGCGCTGGCTTGAGTTTGTGGTTTCTCCCTTGCAGACACTGTGGCCTGCTTTCTGAGTGTCAGAGGCTTGCTTCCATCGCTGCGTCTGGAGTGCACAGAGGCGTCTCAGTGGAGTTGAGGAGGTGTGGGTTTAGCACTTGGGGCACTGCGGGAGCCCACGGATCTGGTGGTGAGGTCCCAGGGTGTGGTACTCTCAGAGGCTCCTGGGGGGACTTGCTGTGAGTGCAATCAGAAGGAAAGGTGTCCCTTACCTGCCTCTTTCCTGATTTCCCACAGTCGTGGAGGTCCCACCTCAGTACTCGCGGTGCTGTTGGAGAGAAATGGGTTTGTCCCACACACCTGGCATAACCGGATACTCCCTGCTACCCCTTGCCCCTGAAGGAGCTGTTGCCATCACTGGGTAGATCAGCCCAGTGCAGTATTTCCTTGCAGGGAGGGTGGTGGAGCTGGGAAAGTTTCTCTTACTGCCTCCTTTTGTTGCTATCAAACTTTTTCTTTTAATTTCCCTAGAACGGCATGCTGCTACCTCCTCAGGAAGGCTTGACTTCTGCAAGGACTCTCTCATGCGTGGGTATCAGCCCTGTCCAGTTTTTCCCTCCAACCCCAGCAAGTTGGTTCACTGCCTCCCCTGGTTCTACAGTCCAAGCCGAGGTCTATCTGCCTGCTACTGATGCACAGGTAGGTGCGATTCCTCCTGGGTCCTCTGGGGTATAATGCTGGAGCCCACAGCTCCCACAATGGAACTTTTGTTCATGGATGGATATCTATTGTGTTCTTACAAAGGGGATAAAAGCGAGGTATGTCTTATGCCACCATGATTCAGGCATCACTGCCCCATTCTTTATGTTTCGTAACTAGGAACACATGGTGTAAACAAAATAGTGTGAGGATAGCTGTTACAGCTGCTCACCTCCTGGGCACATAGTAGGACTGTACTTCCTGGCTCTTTGTGGGTTGGGTGGGGGCCAGAGCATGTCCAAGTTGTAGAACGAACGTGCGCAGAACTTAGAGTTTGTTAAGAGGTAGCTATGGGTGGGTTTAGGACAATGACATGTTATGGGTCACCTTTTAAAGGGATAATTTTTGGTGCTGTGTGGAGGATGTATTGTTGGGGGCAAGCGTAGGAGCCTCAGAGTCCAATTAGAGAGCTAGTCAAGGTGAGTGATGACGGTGACATGAACTTCAGTGGTAACAGGCAAAATAGATAGAAGTGGGAGTTTCTGGAGTGCGTTTTGTAGGTGCATCCGAAAGGACTCTCAGAAGGGCGGAAAATGGGTTGAAGGAGAGAGGGATGTCAGATGACCCTGACAGTTTTGGTTGAACAACTGAATATACGGTGTTGCTATTTACTGATTTAGGGCAAATGCAGAAGTAACAAGTTTGAAAAGAGGGAATGGAGCTATTTTTTCTATATTAGCTTTAGGTGTCCATGCACATGTTAAATAAGCCACTAGATAGACAGCCCCATCGGGAATACCCAAAGCGGGCGATGTGTATTTTTGGGAGTCACCAGCATATAAATGATATTTAATTCAGATATTTAATTCTAGATTAGATCATCTAGAGCAGTGGTTCTCAACCTTCTGGCCCTTTAAATTACAGTTCCTCCTGTTGTGACCCAACCATAAAATTGTTTTCTTTGCTACTTCATAACTGTAATGTTGCTACTGTTATGAATCGTCATGTAAATATCTGATATGCAGGATGGTCTTAGGCAACCCCTGTGAAAGGGTCGTTTGACCGCCAAAGGGGTCGTGACCCACAGGTTGAGAACTGCTGATCTAGAGACAACACAGATAGAAAAAAAGATGTGGAGATAGGAGATAAACCAGGCAAGTATGTGGTCATTGAAGTCAAAAGAAGAAAGTGTGTTTTGAATGCCATTGAGGGATTGAACGAAATATTGAAGCAATGATCCTACGCGACAAATGGAGGTGATTGGCAGCTTTGACAAGGGAAGTTTCAATGGAGTTGGGGGGGAGGACAGATTTGAGAAGGAAGTGGAAGAAAATGAAGGAAGGAAATGAAGGGAACTTTCCTGATTAGTTTCACTTTGAAGGGGAACAAAAATGGGATAGAGCTCGGAGGGGACATGTGGGAAAAGCAGATGTTGTTTCTTTTCTTTTGTGATAAGAGACACATTAGAGCAGCCGTGGGCAAACTACGGCCTGCGGGCCGGATCCGGCCCGGTTGAAATGAATAAAACTGAAAAAAAAAAGACCGTACCCTTTTATGTAATGATGTTTACTTTGAATTTATATTAGTTCACACAAACACTCCATCCATGCTTTTGTTCCGGCCCTCCGGTCCAGTTTAAGAACCCATTGTGGCCCTCGAGTCAAAAAGTTTGCCCACCCCTGCCCTAGAGTGAGGAAGAAGCTGCCGATGCAGAGGATGAAGAGGTTAACTCAAAGGGGCACTATGGGAAGGTCACCTTCACCAGAAGAGAGCCCTCCATCCCAGATGGCAGAGGCAGGAAGATGTTGGTTTTAATGATGCAACTATGGGAGAGTTGTGGCTGTTTTCATTGACTTAGGAACAAAATAAGTGGAATAATAGCTGGTGGAACCAAATAAAGACTCTGCAGAGCGAAAGGGTTCTCATGAAACAATAAATGAATGACAAGCAATCAACCCCTATACAGTTCTTGGTTAACACTAAGACTTCAGGGTAACTAATGAATTCTATAAACCTGTAAGTGGGCAATAAAGTTTACAAACAAGTGGGAAGGGCAGGCTGCACTTCTGGTCCAGCTACGATGGAACAGCTAATATCAGGTGAAGTCTCCTCCTGAAAACAACTATAAACGATGCACAATGTGCCCTGGCTGGTGTTGCTCAGTGCTTAGAGCATTAGCCTGAGCACCAAAGGGTCGCAGGTTCCATTCAGGGTCAAGGGCACATACCTGGGTTGCAGGTTCAATCCCAAACTCAGTCGGGGAGCGTGTGGGAGGCAACCTATCAATGTATCTCTTTCACATCAACAACAAAAGATATACTATGTACATTGAAAAACAGTTGAAAATATTTGGAGAGCATGTGACTCAGGCAGGATTTCCAGGACTATGATACCTGAGACAAGGGAAACACGATGAGGGGGACTTCTTCACATTTACCCTGGATTTTCCCTTGAAGGCATTTTCTATTTCACAATAAACCAGGGGACTAGAGCTTGGCAGAGAGCAGCAGATAGAATTTAGTAATGTTTTTTGAATTCAGAGATGAAACAATTATGTATGTAGACAATTCAAAAGAATCAATAGATAAACTGTTATAATTAACTAGAGGCCCGGTGTATGAAATTCATGCACTTGGGGAAGGGGAGTCCCTCAGCCCGGCCTGTGCCCTCTTGCAGTCCGGGAGCCCTCAGGGGATGTCCACCTGCTGGCTTAGGCCCACTCCCCTAAGCTGGCAGTCAGACATCTTTAACGCTGCTGCAGAGGCAGGAGAGGCTTCTGCCACTGCCTCTGCACTCGCCAGCTGTGAGCCCGGCTTCTGGCTGAGCAGCGCTCCTCCTGTGGGAGCACACTGACTACCAGGGGGCAGTTCCTGTGTTGAGTGGGATCAGGCCAAACTGGCTCTCTGATATCCCCCAAGGGGTCGCAGATTGCTAGAGGGTGCAGGCCAGGCGAGGGACTCTACCAGTGCATGATCGGGACTGGGGAGGGACACGGGAGGTTGGCAAGCCAGGAAGGGACCGCGGAGGGCTCCAAGGCATGTCTGGCCCATCTTGCTCAGTCCTGATCAGCTGGACCCCAGCAGCAAGCTAACCTACCGGTCGGAGCATCTGCCCCCTGGTGGTCAGTGCATGTCATAGTGAGCAGTTGAGCAGCCTTAGTGTATCATTAGCATATTACTCTTTGATTGGTTGAACGAATGACCAGACAACTGGACACTTAGCATATTAGGCTTATTTTTTATATAGGATAAGTGCATTAGCAAGGTCACTCAATGCAAGATTAATATGAAAAAGTCAATTGCATTTTTACACACCATCAACAAAAATTTAGACAGTGGAATTTTTTTTGTTATTAAACCTCACCCAAGGATATTTTTTTCCACTGATTTTTAGAGAGAGTGGAAGGGAGGGGCAGAGACGATGAGAACATTGATGTGAGAGAGACACATCGATTGGTTGCCTCCTGCCTGCATGGGGCCAGGGATCAAGCCTGCAACCAAGGCTGGAATTGAACCTGGGACTCTTTAGTCCATGGGCTCTATCCACTGAGCCAAAGTGGCTAGGGCTAGACAATGGAATTTTAAAAAACCAGGCCGGCTTCCTATTCTGCCACAATATGAGATATCAGAAAATCAGGGAACATTGTCTAAGTAGTTTTGAGGGATATGTTCGTGATCTGGCAAATTTTCTTCTTCTTTGAAGCAACAGAGAGACATTCTTAGACATGCAAGGTTGTGCTAGTTTTAATGGTGAAACTAAGCAAAGTGCTCCTTCATTGTGGCTCTTTTCCACTAGAAATTATTTGGTGTTGGGCTTCAGCTGCCTGCCAGGTGAGCCAAGATGAAGAATTCACGAATGATAAAGGCATAGTTTGAAAAAACTGGCAGTGAGCATCAGTGATTTGAGAACAAGTAGCTGTAAGATACTATTAAGTGTATTTATAAAATATACTTTTTAGGCATATGTACAAAGTATAATTTTAGAATAATAAATGGATAAAAATAGTAGGTAGGTCATTCTCAAATGTAACATCATTTCATTCTTGAGTTTGTCATTAGAGAATACTAGGCTTAAGTATATGTTTAGGTTTTACTGAAGTACAAGAGGCCCAGCGCGCACAAAATCATGCACGAGTAGCTCACTTCTGCTTGCCTCAGCTGGCCGCCCTGCTCATCGCTGCTCATAGCTCATGCCCCACCCTTCGCCGCTCTTAGCTCTCCACCGCTAGTAGATCGCCCCCGCCCCATCCCGCCCGCTGGGAGAGCCGCTGCTCATTTGGTCGTGATGGCGTTACGGCATCACGACCACAGGCCTTTTATTAATATAGATAATATCTATAATAATAAAAGCATACTATGCAAATCGACCAAACAGCGGAATGACCCTCTGGACGACCTTTCAGATGAAGCTGGGGCTGTGATGGCCAAGGCAGCAGCCAGGGCAGTGGCTGTGAGGGCAGCAGCCGGGGTGGCAGCTGCAAGAGCTGAGGCAGCTGGGGCTGCGAGGGCCTACCCTTGCACAGATTTCAATTTCGTGCATTGGGCCTCTAGTGCATATAAACACACGCATGTCATAAGTGCACAGCTTACTGAATTGTCTCTAAGTCAACACACCTTTGAAACCATCACAGACATCAAGAAATAAGAAATAAAACATTATTAGCACCCCAGGAAGTTAAGCATATTTTTTTTAAATTAAAAGCAATAATTAGTAGAATAAAATCAAAGATACTAACCTATCCCCCTACCAGTATTATTAAATAAACGACAGTTCTCCAAATCAACAGAAGAGGGCGCTCATGAACTGTGAAATACAGTAAGCTTTCTAAATTCCTATTATTGCTAGTCCAAGAAAAAACAGGACATTTCTAAATGAATGGGAAATTGCAGGTAGCATCCAAACAAAGCCAGTATATAAAAGGAACATAAAGATAAAAGCACTTCAGCCGATAAAAATTTCCTCCCAAAAATGAAGCAGAAGGAAATGGATGCACAATAACCAATCTGAATTAAACATAAACTTTTGCAGATATGAAAAACACCTAATGTCACAAATTCAAAACTCATAACATAAATATACCCCCCTGTCACAAATTCAAAACTCATAACATAAATATACCCCCCTGTCACAAATTCAAAACTCATAACATAAATATACCCTCCCCCCACAAATTCAAAACTCATAACATAAATATACCCCCCTGTCACAAATTCAAAACTCATAACATAAATATACCCTCCCCCCCAACCAACCAAAAAAAAAAAAGAAAAGAAACAAAGAAAGAAAACGAAGGTGATCTGAAATGAGAGTCTCAAAGTAATGGAGCAAGAGCTTCTGTGGACCAACCCTCCTGCCTATAACCACCATCAAGTCTCATCCAAATATAAAAACAACAACAGGAAGCAGACACTGGAGGGGATTGGCACTTACGAGAAGAGACCAGTACTGGGTACATTTTCCATGCTGATGGCTTTTAGCCTGAGGGCAGCCCGCAGCCCTTTCCCCTGGGTGACAAAAACTTGGCTAGAAGCCCACAATCTTACATTGTGGGTTTCTATCCAAGAATCAAAGGGCAGAATTTGAGGCAGACATAAAGATGGGACTTGTTATGTGTGGAGTTGTGTCTCCCCGAGTCCTTATGTTGAAGCCCTCACCATCCCAGTACCTCAGGATGTCCCCTTATTTGGAAACAGGGGTGTTCAGATAGACCGAGTGAAGACGAAGTCATAACTGGAGTGGGGGGGGAGTCCCCATCCAACAGGACCAGCATCCTATTGAAGGGGAAACATGGACACAGACATGCACACAAGGACAGCATCATGTGAAGATTGGAAGTTAGTTGCCAGAACAAATTTTCAAACATTTCCAGGAAGAAAAGAACATTTTAAATGAGTGAGGAACGCACACCACACAGAGAAAGGAATATATTAGAAAACGAAATGCACAGTAAAAATAACATTAAAATAGATATTAAATCAAGCCTGTCCCTCATTTCGGTACATGCAAGTGGAAACTCGCTTATGAAAAGAGATTTTCAGGTTGATGCACACAGCTGTGCTGTATCCAGGAGGTACACCCACATCAAAGTGGTTCAGGATGAATAAAATCGAGAGATTAGAAAAGATAGCCGGCAAACGAAGCAATAGGAAAGCAGAGATTGTGATATGATTCAGAACACAGAGTGTGGACAAAAGGCCTTCAGTGAGACAGCAGGATCCTTGATAATGCCAGGAGCCACAATGCACAGCGATAATGCATCAGTTGTGAATGTAGAGTGTGTGATACACATAACAAAGAAGCCACCTTTATAAATCAGAAACCTAAGGATAAACACGAAGGAATAAACAAAACTAAACAAAAGCCACAAGACATCACTTTTAGTCCAACACAGGACACATCAAAAGGACGAAAAAATAGGAAAGATTATAGAAAAGCTAACCAGCATAATCAATACATAGAAAGAATATTTATAGATTCATACTAACAGAGTCTGCCTGAAAGGCATGCTTCTGCTTTCCATCTGAGGGTCAGAACGCCACTGAGCCTGCTGTCATAAGCTAAATGTTGGAGTGTCGTCCCCTCCCCCCGCCCCCGCCTCCAAATTCATAGGTTAAAGCCCAAACCTCCTTGCGATGGTATTCAGAGAGGAAGCCTTCAGAGGCGATTAGGTTGAGATGAGATGATGGAATTAGGGTCCTTAGAAGAAGAGCAACCAGATCTCTCTCTCTCTCTCTCTCTCTCTCTCTCTCTCTCTCTCTCTCTCTGTCTCTCTCTCTCTCTCT
>NW_006282186.1:777451-783227 GCF_000327345.1 Myotis davidii
AAGACAGGAAGAGGGAGCTCATCAGAGCCACAGCACCAACCCTGCCGGCACTCTGATCTCCGACTCCCGGCCTCAGGACTGTGAGAGAATAAATGTGTTGAAGCCGCCGGCCTGTCGTGCTTTGTTACGGCAGCCTAAGCTAACCAGTAACAGACTTTGGTACCAGAAGCCGGTGCTTCTGCAACAAATACCTACAAATGTGGAAGTGGCTTTGGAACTGGGAGGTGGGTAGAGGCTGGGAGAGTTTTGAGGTGCCTGCTAGAAATATGGGTGTTAGGGACACTTCTGGTGAGGACTCAGGTGCAAATGAGAATCACGTTATGGGAAAGTGGCAGAGAACTCGGCTGAACTGTGTCCCAGCGTTTTGTGAAAGGCGGAACGGCGAGCAATGAAGTTGGCTATTTAGCTGAGAAAAGAACGTTTTAAATGGTCGAGTGTTGAAGGAGCAGCTTGGTCCCTCCTGACTGCTTGCCACATCGATTTTCACCTTTTTCATCTGACGACACACAGACCAATTACTAAAATTCTGCCGCACACCAAAAATATAGTTTTGCCCATCTGACAAAGCAAAAGGTATCATTTTGATTCATTCACACCAGACGGCTCTTGTTGTGATGGCGGCTGTCATTTTTTAATTTGACAATTTTAAGGGTGAAGAGGCCAGTGCCCCCGACTAAATGGTCAGGTATTGCATGTTTTAGAAGTTCTCGCAGCACCCCGGTTGAAATAGCTGGCTTAGAGTCAAAGGAGAGGAGAGACAAATTGAAGAAATTGTTAAACATAAAGGAGCCAGACTGGAGATCTGGAGAATTCTCAGTCTGTCTATATTGCAAAAAAAAAAAAAAAAAATGAGAACCCTTGTTTTGAAAAGAACACTAAGTGTGTGGCTGAACAACTGCTTGGTAAAGAGACCCGGGTGCAGCTCCTCGCCATCTCCATGGAAGTCAGAAACAGAGACGGTTACGCCCGCAGAGATGTTGTCAGGTTAAACTTAGGGGGAAGAGAAAGCCGGACAGGATGACGGAAGGTGGTCGGATTTCTTAGATTCTGTAAGACGGGTTCATAGAGCCATTTGGCTGCAAACCTCCATGTTGGTGGACAAGATAAGATATAACTTTAGAGGAAGCCAGGTGAAGGCTTTCAGGAACTCTACTGTTGTTGCAATGCCTTTGTAACTCTAAAAGCATTAAAAAATAAAGAGTTTTTAAAAAGTCAATGAAGATGGACCACAGAGTGGGAGAAAATGTCACATATGTAAAGGGCTTGTATCCAGCATTTATGAAGAACTCCTACAAGCCTATATAATAACGAGGTAATAAGCAAATTGACCATTGCGCCCTCGCACAAGCTGGCCACCCCCATGTGGGTGCAAAATGGCCACCACGAGATGGCCAGCAGGGGAGGGCAGTTGGGGGCGACCAGTCCTGCAGGAGAGCAGTTAGGTATCGATCAGGCTGGCAGGAGAGTGGTTAGGGGGTGATTAGGCTGGCAGGCAGAAGCAGTTAGGGGCAATCAGGCAAGCAGGCAGGTGAGTGTTTGGGAGCCAGCAGTCCCAGGTTGTGATCCCACAGGGATCAGGCCTAGACTGGCAGTCGGACATCCCCCCTAGGGGTCCCAGATTGGAGAGGGTGCAGGTTGGGCTGAGGGACACCCCTCCTCCCCCCGCATGAATTTCATGCACCGGGCATCTAATTCCATAATAAAAGACCAAGTCTCCAAATAAAAAGGGAGACATTATTTGGAAGCACCTTCACAAAGGAAGATAGAGAAATGGCTAGAAAACACATGAAAGGGTACTCAACATCATCACTCATCAGGAAATGTAAGTGGAAGCCACAGCAAGACACCACTTGACACCAATTAGAACCCTGGTGAGCATCCGAAACAAAGGGTACTCTCATTAATCGCCCATGGATATACCAAACCATACAACCTCTTGGGGAAACGTGTGGCAGTTTCTTATAAAGTTCAATATCTGCCTTGTATAGGACCCCACAATCCCATACCTAAATCCATCCCCAAGATAAATGAGAATCTGTCCTTACAAAATGACTTAGACACAAATATCTACAGCAGCTTTAGTCACAATTCCCCAAATCTGAAACAAACCCAAACGCCTAACAGGAGAATGGATAAACTGTGACGTGGCCGCACAGGGGACTACTACTCAGCAATAAAAAGGAAGAGGCTACTGATGCCACAAGAGCATGGGTGAGTCTCAGACACGTGCTAAATATACACTTACAGGAAGCTTGAAAGCAGCCATCTAATCTCTGGTAATCCTATATAATAAAAGGGTAATATGCAAATTGACCCCAATGGCAGAACAACCAGGAACATCCGGTAGCTATGACTCGCACTGACCACCAGGGGGCAGAAGCTCAATGCAGGAGCTGCCTCCTGATGGTCAGCCCAATCCAAGCAGGACATGCACACAAGGACAGTTATTTTGTAATATTGTGTTCTATATAATGCAGCGGTGGAGCCTCTCCCACCTCCGTGGCAGTCAGACACTCCCTAAGGGCTCCTGGACTGCAAAAGGGCACAGGCTGGGCTGAGGGACCTCCCCCACCCCAGTGTACAAATTTTCGTGCACCGAGCCTCTAGTAAAATCGTAACAGCAGCTGCCTCTGGCAGGGAAGGATGTGCTAGGAAGTGGCACAAGGGAATTTGGGGGGTGATGAAAATGTTTTCCATCTTCATTTGGGTGTTTATTTCTTGGGTTTGGACTGAGTAGGGAAGAGGCCGGCCTCGGGCTCCTGGCTTCCTCCTGTGTGTCTTTCTGCTCTCACATTCTTCCCACATTCACACAGAACACTTCACTCCTGACACTTCTGGGAACAAAAGTGGGGGAGTTTTCCCCACACCAGGCAATTCTCTGGGACACCAGCTGGGGCTTCACAGTGTAACTCCATTCTGACACTATCAGATACCACTGGTTCTGCGAGGCTGTTCCCACCCCATTGCCCGTGCCAGTCGCAAGGAGTGGGTCCCCAGGTCGTCCACACTCTGTCAGGCGTGGCTACACACGGGAGGTTCCCCCAGCCCTTCTCTGGATTGGTTAGTTGGCTAGAGCGGCTCACAGCACTCTGGGAACACTTACTAGCGTTTACCAGTGCATTAGGATAAGGTAAAGGATACAGGTGGACAGGCAGGTAGGAGACGCATTGGGTGAGGTCTGGGAGAGCCCTGGGCACAGGAGTTCTGTCCCCGTGGAGTTGGGCTGTGTCATTCTTCTCGGGGTGGATGTGTTTACCCAGCTGGAATGTCTCCGAACCCCATGCAATTGGGGTTTTTACGGAGGCTTCCTTGTGCAGCATAATCAATTACTCCCTTCATTCCCAGGCCCTGCCCCTTCTCTGGAGGATGGGATGGGTGGGGCTGAATATTCCAAGCTTCTAATCATGGCTTGGTCTCTCTGCTGACCAGCCCCCATCTCCTGAGAGTCACCTCCATAGGGCAAGATGCTCCTAGTGCTCTTATCACTTAGGAAATTACAAGGTTTTCAGGAGCCCTGTGTTAGGAACTGGGAGCAGAAACCAATACACACACACACACACACACACACACACACACACATTCATTCTATTATATCATATATACTTTTGGCAGAAGTCATTGAAATATATCATTAATATCTCTGCATATGACTCTATATAAACTATATCTCAGTAAAAATGAGTAAAAAGCCATGGTGGGTTTGGCTCAGTGGTTAGAGCAGCCGTGGGCAAACTACAGCCCGTTTGAAATGAATAAAACTATTGAAAAAAAAGACCGTACCCTTTTATGTAATGATGTTTACTTTGAATTGATATTAGTTCACACAAACACTCCATCCATGCTTTTGTTCCGGCCCTCCGGTCCAGTTAAGAGCCCATTGTGGCCCTCGAGTCAAAAAGTTTGCCCACCCCTGGGCTAGAGTGTTGGCCCATGGACTGAAGAATCTTGGATTCAATTCTTGGTCAAGGGCATTTGCCTCAGTTGCAGGCTTGATCCCTGGCCCGGGACAGGGTGCATGTGGGAGGGAACCAATAAATGTCTCTCTCACATTGATGTTTCTCTCTCTCTCTCCCTCTCTCTCTCTCTCTCTCTCTCTCTCTCTCTCTCTCTCTCTCTCCTCCCTTACCCCCCCCTTCCTTCCTCACTTCCACTCTCTCTAAAAATCAATGGAAAAATATCTTCAGGTGAGAATTTTTAAACAATGAATAAAAAATACCAAATTCATAGAACTGAAACTTAAATGCCAAAATAATTTCTCTGATTATTAAATAAGCCCAAGTTTTAAATGTTTTCTCTCTGCTGTGCTTCTGCTCTGGTTATCAGAGAGAGCATCTCCAATCAGCCACCTGTCTGGGTCCTTGGGGCCTGAAATGTATGTCAATTTGGAGTTCTATTGTGACCAAGAGAACACAAATTCACCAATGTAAAATTAGATGGGAGTGAGAACATTTATTGTAAATGTTAAAATAGCCATAGCAAATTTTTAAAATTGTATAAAGCTGAAAAATACCACAAGCACTGCAAACCTAATCTAATATTTTAATTAATATATTGCTTAGAAAGCCTCTATGATAATTTTCCATTCATATGTTTTCCATTCATCTCCATACTCTTTGCCTGTTTATATGACAGTTATTTTGTAATATTGTGTTCTATATAAAGAAAAGAAAGATGTTTCACTGTTGTAGCATGGTTTTATATGTTTATTATATGTATTTATTATATGCTAGAGGCCCGGTGCATGAAATTTGTGCACAGGTAGGGTCCCTAGGCCTGGCTGGTGATCAGGGTTGGCCAGGGACTTCCTTCGTTTCACACTGCCCCCTGGTAGTCAGCGCATGTCATAGCGAGTGATACTCCCTTCGTTCCACACTGCCCTCTGGTAGTCAGCGCATGTCATAGCGAGTGATCCAACTCCCGGTCTCCTGGTTAAGCTCCCGAGGGGACAATTTACATAGTAGGCTTTTGTATATGTAGATGTATATTTTATTATTGTTTTTAACAATGCAGAAAGGTGCAACTTTGTCCACAGAAGTTTGGAGTTGTAGGTTCATGCTCTGGAAATATTCTTTTGTGTGATTCCCATAGAAATGTACAATGTTTTTAGTTAGGTATGCTGCATTATCAAATATATTTCAGGTTAAAGAGCAGTTCTGTTTTGACTAGGACCTTGGAAAACCAAATCCTGCACTATAGTGCCTCACAGTGCAAGAACCCCCTGTGGCCCAGCCTCTGCTTCCATACATCCCAGACCTTGTTCTTCCACCATGACCGACATAGTTGCATGCCGGGCGTGCATTGCTATTGCAGTAGGATCACTGGCCCCACCTTCCTGTTCAGTTGGGTGAGTGGGCTCCTCAGGTGACAATGTTCTCGGAAGTGAGTCCACGTGCCCAGTAATAACTCTATAGGAATGACTGTGAATCACATAGAGATGTTCTATTAACTCCAAACTAAACGTATCCCCAGCTCCGCTGTAGCCAGATCCAAGTCATGCTAGGGCCACCCAGCAGGGCTGGATCTGAGGCAGCAGATGACCAAGGGAACGTTGACTGTGGTTAAAATAATGCATTTTAGCAATTTTACAGAAACATATGACCATTTGGACACAGTGCTGGGCCTCTTCCTGGGAACTGGGGAAGGGCTATGTGAGTGGGTGGTCCTGAAGCTTAGTTTTCATTAACTTTGTTCATGTAAATCAGTTTCCACTTATAATTCTTTGCTAGTTGGACACATCTTGAGAGCCCTGTCTCATTCTATATATACAAAAACCTCA
>NW_006282186.1:783752-789477 GCF_000327345.1 Myotis davidii
TAATGTTGTGATAATTGAGATAATCCATGGGGAGCTGTAGAATAGTGCCTGATACATAATTGTTCAATATATGTTAACTATTATGGTGGTTGCTGTTAGATGGTTTAAAATCCTTGTTCTGTCCCTTACTAGCTGTGAAACCGTGAGCAATTATGTAATTTTTCCAAGACTCGGTGTCCTCATGAATTATACGCAACTCTGTAGGATTTCTACTAAAATTGGAGGCAATGTATCTGTGTTTAATATAGTTGAGATTCTTAAAAGTGGAAACTGTTATACGTGTGAGCAGACAGCTCAGTAAGAAATAATGGTGTATTAGAAAAGGATTTCCAAACCACATCACTCTTGTTCAAATAGAACATCGTTTAGAATGGAAAAGGGGCTGTGCAATGTAGCCTGGAGGGGCCAGTGAAAGGAGGTACGTGCACAGATGTTAGCAGCTGCATCGACTTAAAGGTATTTGACATGGGAGAAGATGCAGAGAGTAACAGGACACACATTTTTGAAGGCATATGTGATAGCCAGCCTCCAAGAGAGCCCCCGAATGCTCTGTCTCCTGGTATTCACACCTTTGTGTCCCTTCCCACATGTTGGTCTCTGTAACCAATAGAGTACGGCAGAAGTATGTCACTTTTTATATTGAGATATAATGCACATTTATAAAAGTCATCCATTTAAAGTGTGTGATCAATGGGCAGAGAAGGGAGTTACTACGCTGGCTGGGGTGGTCGATTCTTAATATTGGGAAATTGGACTACTATTACCCAGCGAAGGTGAGGAAGAGAATGTCTAAAACACAGGCACTCTCCTAGGGCATCTCTTAGTATCACCAGGCCCTGTGGTTAAGGTCCATGGAAACTAAACAGCCCAATCCAAGCAGGACTACTAATGGTCCAGACCTTCAGGAATGAAGGTTTGAATCATCCCTCCAGGGAAGGAACCACGGCTAGCTGAGGTGCTTGCAGGAGCAGAGGGCATACAGAAGGGCAGATAGAAATACTAGCTATGAACACATAGCAGTTACAGAAATGAGTATTTAGTTCTTGTTTTGTTGTGAATATGTTTGTGTGCGTGTGTATCACGTAACATAAGAAGGATACGGTAGATATATTGATTTTATGTCATAGTATTTAAGCATTTTTTTTCCTGATAAAATTCCCAGCTTTATTGACATACTAGTAAGAATGACCTAGAACACTGTGTGAGTCAAGCATCGTTAACTTCACATCACAGTATTTAAGTAACAGTATCAAGGAGAAGAGAAACATCATCCAAGGAGTCTCTGTCCTCTTCTGGGGGAAGGTGGGTGTGTTTTCAGTTGTACACAGGATAATTGTACCATTTTAGGCAGAAATATGACCTTGTTATTCTATTTATTGGCGACTAAGTGTGTTTTAAGGAGGTGAAGGGTGGATTTGTGATGGTTAATTTCCTATGTCTCTTAGTCTGGGTCATGGTGACACGATATTTGGCCAAACATTATTCTGGATGTTGCTGTGAGGGTGTTTTCGGGTGAGATTAACAGTTAAATCAGTAGACTTTGAAGAAAGCAGCTTAATCTCCATAATGGGAGTACCTTTCTCCAATCAGTTGAATACCTTCTTAGAACAAAGTCTGGCCTCCCCTCGGCGAGGAGACATTCTGCCAGCAGGAGGGCTTTGGACTTGAACTACAATATTGGCTCTTCCCTGGGTCTCCAGCCTGCTGGCCCACCCTACGGATTTTGGACTTATCAGCCCCCATAGCCTTGTGAGCCAATTCCTTAGAATCAATCTCTCGCTCTCTCTTATGCAACTATCACCACTACATAATTCCAGAACACCCGTTCCCCCCAGGAAGCCCTGTACCCATTAACAATCTCTTCCCATTTGTTGGTCTCCCCAGTCATTGGCACCACTAATTTACTTTCTAGCCATTAGATGGATGTACCACGTTTTGTGTATCCACTCATCAGCTGGTAGACACATGGGTCATTCCTACCTTTCAGCTAATATACCTAGGGCTGCTATGAGCTTAATTTTTTATTCTTTGTTGTTCATCTACTACTAGCCAGCAGTATTGTGCCACAATTGGAAGCTGTAAGGTTGCTATTTTTACTTTGGATTGAGGTTTCCTTTGTGGCCTGCTATGTGATTCATTTTAGAAAGCTGTCACCAGCCCTTGAAAACAAGATACATGCTTGCGTGCACTTTTATATATCTCAATTAGGCATGCCTAATTAGTTCTCTTATGGACTTTTTTAATGATCTGAGCTGTATTTGACTGAAAGCAGAGGTTAGGTAAGTCTCCAGTTGGCAGTTTCAGGGTCAAGAATGGGAATACCCAGGAGCGTGGGTATGGGTTTGTTTTTGTAAATATATAATTAAATGGCGTTGTTATTATTGTACTGACTTATGCAAATATCAGCCGTCTAATTTTAGCATATGCCCATCAGCCCAAAAAGTTCCCTTACGCCTCCTTGCAGTAAATCCTCACTTCTACTAAACCGTGTTCAGTCTCCACAGAATTGCCTTTTCTCGACACTTCATTTAAATGGAATCATAAATACGCTATCCATTGTGTCGGTGTTTTTTCACTTTGCAGAATGTTTTTGAGATTTTCAGATTAACCCATGTTGTGGCATTTATCTATAGATCGTTCCCTTCCTGAATAATATAAGAATATACTATGTTTTGTGTATCTGTTCACCAGTGGATTGATGTTTGGATTGTTCCCAGATTTTGTCTATTGTGAATCATGCTGCTGGGAGCATTCACTTAAAAATCTTTGTGTGGACATATGTTTCCATTGATTGTGAATAGATAACTAGAAGTAGAGCTGCTCCACTGTATGTTAAGTTTATACCTAACTTTTTAAGAAACTGTTTTCCAAAGTGGCTATGCCATTTTACATTCCCTCTGGCTAGCAAGGTGTGAGTATGTCACCCACATCCCCACTGACACTTGGTATTGTTTTATTTGTCAATGATGGTACTCTACTAGGTGTGTCGTAGTAGTCTTACTGTGGTTTTAATTTCCACTTCCCTAAGGTGTTGGGCATGTCTTCATGGGCTTCTTAGCCAGTCATATGTCTTCTTTGGTGATATATGAATACAAATCTAATGCCTAGTATTTAATTTTACTGTTTGTCTTATTACTGAGCCATAGGAGTTCTTTATCTATTCTGAATACAGGCCCTTTGTCAGATGTGCAAATGTATTTCCCAGTTCATGTTTTGATTTTTCATTTTATTAATGCTGTCTGTTGAAGAGCAAGAGTTTTAAGTTCTGATGAATCAGTTTGATTAATTTGTTATGTTATAGGTCATGGTTGGGTATCATGTTTAAGAAATCCTTGCTTAATCCAGGTCACAAAGTTTTCTTCAATATGTTCTTCCAGAATTTTATAATTTAACTCTTACATTTAAGTTTATGATCTATTTCAAGTTGACTTTTATGTGCTGTGGGTTAAGGATATCCACCTCCCCCACCCAGGGCTGTTCGTTGTTGAAAAGACTGTTCGGTCCCACAGTGAACTTCCAGGACCGCTCATTGAAAATGAATTGGCCTAAATATAAGGATCTAGTTCTTAATTCCGACTCTCAATTCAGCTGCATTGACATCTATATACTTACACTATGACATCTATGTACTTACCCTAAAATGACCCAAGCTGTACCTTTATAGTCAGTTTTAAAATCAGGTACACAAAATCCTTCACTGTCCTTACTTTTCAAAAATTTTTTGATTATTTCAGATCCTTTGCATTCCAAGTATATTTTGGGAACAACTTGTCAATTTCTGTTAGAATGCATGCTGGGATTTAAATATGGATTACATTGAACGTATAGATTATTTGGGGGATAATTGCCACCTGTTAATATTAAGTTTTCCAATCACGAGCATGGAATGTCTTCCCACTTACTTCGCTCTGCCTTAACAATGCTTTCTAATTTTTGGTGTATTTGTCCTTTTTGTTTGTTTACTTTTTGTTAATTCTCACCCAAGGATATTTTTCCCATTGATTTTTAGAGAGTAGGAGGGAAGAGAGAGAGAGAGAGAGAGAAAGAGAGAGAGAGAGAGAGTTGAGAGAGACACATTGATTGGTTGCCTCCCCCATGAGCCAGATGGAACCTGCAACCCAGGCACATGCCTTTGACTGGGTGGAAATTGAACCCAAGACCCTTTGGTGCCTGGGCAGATGCTCTAACCACTTAGCACACTAGCCAGGGCCATGTACTTGTCTAATTAATTACATTTGCTTCTAAGCATTTTGTTCACTTTAATGCTATAATGAAAAGAATTATTTTCTTGATTTCATTTTTGGATTGTTTGTTGCTGATATATAGAAAGAAATACAATTGATTTTTATCTTTATCTTCTATCCTGCAAACATGCTAAACTCATGTATTAATTCTAGTAAATTTTTTATTGACTCTTTAGAACTTCTCCACATAGCATCCTGTATCCCATCTTATACCATCTGGGGGGAAAGACTAACTTCTTCTTCGACGTGTCTGCCTTTATTTTTCTGGCCTTCTTGCATTTCTCCAGTGCAGTGCTGAATGGGGGTGGTGAGAGCAGTTATCCTTGCCTTCTTGTTATTCGGGGGAAACAGTCTTTCATCATTACGAATAATGTTGGCTGTGGGTTTTTGTAAATTGCCTGTTTCACAAAGTTGAGGAAGTTCCCTTCTATTTCTACTTTGTTGAGAGTTTTTACCACGAACAGTTTTGGGCTGTTGTCAAATGCTTTTTCTGTTTCTATTAAGAGGATTACGTGGGCTTTATCCTTTATTCTATTAGTATGGTGTATTACATTAATTGGGTTTTGAATGTTAAATCAACCGTGCATACTTGGGATAAATCACACCTGGTCGTGGTGTATAATCCTTTTTACAGGTGGTTGGATTTGATGTGCTAATATTTTGTTAAGGATTTTTGTGTTTGTGTTAATTAGGGAGATGACCTATAGTTTTCTTTTCTTCACATGTTTGGTGCTTGTTTTTCGCTTTGTTATTGAAGTAATACCAGACTCAGAATGAGTTGGAACGTGCTCCTCCTCTCTTTGCAGAAAGTGTTTATGTGGGATTGACATTATTTTTTCTTTAGACAGTTGATAAAATACCCACTGAAGCTATCTACGCCTGAGCTTTTCTCTGTAGAATTTCAATTTCAGATTATTATCTTTACTATAGGTCTTTTTAGACTATTTAGTTTTTAGTCAATTTTGGTAATTTGTGTCTTTCTAGGGATTCATCCATTTCATCTAAGTTCTAGTTGTTGGTACAAAGTTGTCCATAGCATTCCTTTATATTCCTTATTATTTTTGTAGGGTGTATATTGGTGGTCTCTTTTTTATTTATGATATTGGTAATTTTTGTCTTTTTTCCTTTTTTCTTGGTCAATCTAGCTAAAGTTTATCAATTTTATTGAGTTTTTCAAAGAATTTTTATCTACTGATTTTTTCTATTATTTTTCTGTTTTCTATTTCACTGAGATCTTTATTGTATCTTTCCTTATGCATGCTTTAGGTTTGCTTTCTTCTTTTTTTTTACTTATTAAAATGGAAACAGATTATTTTTTCTCTAAGCACTGCTTTACATATGTCCCATCTATATATATATATAAAACCTAAGCGACCAGTCGACTGGTTGACCATCTGACCTGTCGCTATGATGCGTACTGACCACCAGGGGGCAGATGCTCAACACAGGAGCTGCCTCCTGATGGTCAGTGTGCTCCCACC